>NW_011494921.1:1770421-1773115 GCF_000754665.1 Bison bison bison | reverse complement strand
GCGGTTACCCGCAGCGTCTCCCGGGGAGCCGGTTACCCGCAGCGTCTCCCGGGGAGGGCGGTTCCCTGAGCGTCTCTGCCGCCTCTGTTTCACGGGCTCAGCAGGTAAAGAATCCGCCTGCATGTGGAGACGCGGGTTCCATCCCTGGGTCAGGAAGATTCCCTGGAGAAGGGAATGGCAACCCACTCTAGTATTCTTGCCTGGAGAATCCCATGGACAGAGTATCCCAGGGGCCATGGGTCCATGCGGTCGCAACGTCGGACACGACCAAGCAACTCACACACACACACACGTATGTTTTACTCTCATACACACAGAGTTGTAGCTTCCTTAAGTGCTAAAATAATAAGGAAACCTTATTTTGTACTAATTAGAATTTCGCTCTGAGGTTCCTGGAGCCACCTTTATCTCAAATGATTTTCTTTGTAAATTTACATTTCTGCTTTTCTGTCAAATTCAACTCCTCTTCTCCTTCAGGAATCGCCTTAGTGTCACCGTTGGCCTTTGCTTAAATACCACCTATTATGCTGGAGAGTTTATCACTTCTCCTATGCACAGAAACAAATATTTATCACAATTTCACACTTAAAGTAATATCACTTACATTTGCACTATATTGAAAGTAACAGGAAAACCAACTAAACAGTGGCTTAAAAAAACCAAGGTTGCAAGGTTTTCATATAAAGAGTCCACCCCGTTTCTACCTGTCTGCCCCTTCTTGGGCTTCCTCGGTGCTCCCACGGTAAAGAATCTGCCTACAATGCAGGATTCCTGGGATCAATGCCTGGGTGAGGAAGAGCCCCTGGAGGAGAAGATCTTCGATCTCTGTGCCTGGCCTGGAGCCCCCTGTCTGTAGGAAGTCTTCTACAGCCCCAGGCAGTGCCTCTGCTTTCTAGCAAAGCGCGAAAATACGACCTATTGAATCAGGCCTTTACAAAGAGGGTTCCCAAAGGCCTCACCAGGCAACGTGCTCTTATACCTCCTTGGGCAGACTACAGCCACATGTCACTGCAGAGGTTGACGTCAAAGTTTCATAGGACCATGCGGAACAAAACTGAGATTCAGTTCATGAAAAAGTCTAAGATAATTAATGTTGGCTCCACAAACAGCTGTGTCTGCCATAAGAGTTTATCCATGTCTGCCTTTTATTCCTTTCCACTTTGAAAGAAGAGCAGTCAGAGGATCTGGGAATAGCTCAAAGCTCAAGGGACCAACTCAGACCCACCTGGGAAGTAATGGGCTGGGGGATGATGAGGCCAAGGTCAGTGGGACCACTGAGAGCAAACAGGGGAAGCAGAATCCTCCATCCCTGGGAAGGATGCTTCATGAAGGCAGCTTCTTCCCCAGGAAGGATGTTTCATGACGGCTCCTCCGTCCCCAGGAAGGGTACTTCATGACAGCTCCTCCATCCCCGGGAAGGGTGCTTCATGATGGCTCCTCCGTCCCCGGGAAGGGTGCTTCATGACGGCTCCTCCGTCCCCGGGAAGGGTGCTTCATGAAGGCACCCGGAGGGCCTCCAGCTGCTCTGGCAGAGCGGGGAGGCTGGGAGTGGGAGGGAGCAAGCCGAAGACTGAAACAGAAACAGCTGCTGGCAGTGCCTGCTGGCCCAAAGGGGATGGTCTGTGCACACTCAGTGGACCAGCTCCATTCCACCCATTCATATGTAGGAATCATTGCTTCCCTCACTTCTTAGGTGCTTGGAATGACTCTTTTCCCATTTAAGATTAATATGCACCAGCTTACTCACGGCTGTCAGCCTGGACTTGTAGAAACACCATACTCGGGACACCAGTATATGGTGCTCGCTTAGCACCCGTCACTCTAGGAGTTTCATTTTTTGTGCCTTATCACAGACGTCCCCCTGGGGCTGAACCCCTCGCTTGTCATCTGTTATTTGTCTTCATGATGACCTTCACATGCCTCCCTGGCTTCAGCTATCACTCCTAAGCTTCTCATCCTAGGATCTGACCACGTGCCAGACCCTGACTGAGCACTGGAAACGTCACAATAAATAAGACACCGTCTCCATTCTTAAAGACTGTATGGAAAACCTCACCCCTCCTCATGGGTACAAGTGGGAGAAGTCTTCCAGGAGGAAGAAACTTTGATCCAGGTCTAGGATGGACTACAAGAAAGACTGAGACTGGATGCTAACAAAATTGCACCTGATTTCTATGCAAAAATAGTGCCTTTCCATTGATGGGCATAAAAATGGCCTGAATAAATGGAGAGATATGGCATGTCTCTGGATGAGGACATTCAACATTATAAAGTTCTCAGTTTTTTTGCTTATATATGTATTTACTACATACATGTGATACATGATACATAAAAATGCTATCAAACTGTACATATTCAGTTAGTGAAGTGAAAGTCACTCAGTCGTGTCCGATTCTTTGTGACCCCATGGACTATACAGCCCATGGGATTCTCCAGGCCAGAATACTGGAGTGGGTGGCCTTTCCCTTCTCCAGGGGATCTTCCAAACCCAGGGATCAAAGCCAGGTCTCCTGCATTGCAGGCAGACTCTTTACCAGCTGAGCCACAAGGGAAGCCCCATATTCAGTTAACTTGGCTATTTTTAGTCAATATTAGGTTCCTATTTATGTTGATAAATGTAGATCTTATCCATTAGTTTTAACTGTTGAATTGAGTTCCACTGTATGAGTAAGCCAGTGTATTGATTATTTTCCT
>NW_011494921.1:1768685-1770321 GCF_000754665.1 Bison bison bison | reverse complement strand
TTTGTTTGTTTGATTTGTTTTGCTTTTTTTTACATTTTCAGAAAAAGAATGTTTTAGGCACCTTGAAGGGTAAAAACCAGAGTGAAAGAGCAGACAGCTGCGTGTAGTTGAGCAGGTCTGGAAAAAGACAGTGAGAGATGAGTTACAAGCGGTAACATGGGAAACAGCTGGGGACTAGCTCACAGAAGATCTTATGTGCCATGAACTCCCATATGTACCTGCATTTGGCCCAGGACTCTTTTCTAAGACTTGATTAGTCAAACCAGGAGGGACTCCCCCAGGATTGCATTTGGGCATCTCACGTTGAACAGGAAGAAAACCCATCACCTTGGACTGCCCTGGTGGTCCAGGGGATAAGGACCCGCCTGCCAACGCAGGGGGCACGGGTTCAACGCCTGGTCCGGGAAGACTCCACACACCGAGGCGTGAGTAAGGCCGTGCACACAGCTACTGAGCCTGTGCTCCAGAGCCCACGCTCTGCACGCAGGGACGTGCCGCAAGAGAAGCTCCCACACCGCAGCTGGAGGAGCCTCCGCTCACCTGCAGCTGGTGGAGCCCCTGCTCGCCGCAGCCACAGAAAGCCTGCATGCAGCAATGGAGACCTGGCACAGGCGAAAATAAAAGTAATCAAGTTTTTAAAAAAGAGAATTCAACATTCTGCCTTTAAATGCCCTCTTCCTCTATTTTTTAAAACCTAAACCAAGGTACTCACATCCACTGAACATCCAAGCAGAATGACCCACCATCTGTGTCTGCCTGCTCCATCCCACACCTGCTGCGTCAAGTCAATGGAACAAGCCTGCAGCAGATTCCAAACAGAATTCTTGTTCCTGTCCCTGTCAGAGTGAAGGTTTACCCAGATTATTACCTAGATTACTGCCATCTATGCATCTTAAAACCCTCCAAGTTAATAATAACTGTCCTAACAGGCCTACTTCAAATATGACATTTGTGAAATCTCCTCCAATTGCTCCTCCTTGTCAGGAGCTATCAGCTTCCTTTCTGGGCGCCCAGAACGCTTTGGACATATATAAATTATGCCACATACATCATGAAAACCCAAGTATTCATTTACATGTATCTTTCTCTCTCGCTGAAATATGAGTGACACACAAGAGGAACGCAGTAAATCTTTGTGAAAGGATCAAACAAAACAATTACAAAGAATACTTAGAAATAAGGAAGATTATTAGTCTAGGTTTCTGGAGAAGAGCATGGCAACCACTTCAGTGTTTTTACCTGGAGAATCCTGTGAGTAGAGGAGCCTGGCGGGCTACAGTCCACCAGGTGAAGAGTTGGACACGACTGAAGCAAACTATTAAGATATTAAGAAGATATTAAGAAGAGATGGCAGAAGATATTAAGAAGAGATGGCAAGAATACACAGAAGAACTGTACAAAAAAGATCTTCACGACCCAGATAATCACGATGGTGTGGTCACTGACCTAGAGCCAGACATCCTGGAATGTGAAGTCAAGTGGGCCTTAGAAAGCATCACTATGAACAAAGCTAGTGGAGGTGATGGAATTCCAGTGGAGCTATTCCAAATCCTGAAAGATGATGCTGTGAAAGTGCTGCACTCAATATGCCAGCAAATTTGGAAAACTCAGCAGTGGCCACAGGACTGGAAAAGGT
>NW_011494921.1:1742660-1767957 GCF_000754665.1 Bison bison bison | reverse complement strand
TGGCATCTGGTCCCATCACTTCATGGCAAATAGATGGGGAAACAGTGGAAACAGTGTCAGACTTTATTTTGGGGGGCTTAAAAATCACTGCAGATGGTGATTGCAGCCATGAAATTAAAAGACGCTTAGTCCTTGGAAGGCAAGTTATGACCAACCTAGATAGCATATTCAAAAGCAGAGACATTACTTTGCCAACAAACGTTCGTCTAGTCAAGGCTATGGTTTTTCCAGTGGTCATGTATGGATGTGAGAGTTGGACTGTGAAGAAGGCTGGGTGCCAAAGAATTGATGCTTTTGAACTGTGGTGTTGGAGAAGACTCTTGAGAGTCCCTTGGACTGCAAGGAGATCCAACCAGTCCATCCTGAAGGAGATCAGCCCTGGGATTTCTTTGGAAGGACTGATGCTGAAGCTGAAACTCCAGTAGTTTGGCCACCTCATGCAAAAGGTTGACTCATTGGAAAACACTCTGATGCTGGGAGGGATTGGGGGCAGGAGGAGAAGGGGACGACAGAGGATGAGATGGCTGGATGGCATCACCGACTCGATGGACGTGAGTCTGAGTGAACTCCGGGAGTTGGTGTTGGACAGGGAGGCCTGGCATGCTGCAATTCATGGGGTCGCGAAGAGTCGGACATGACTGAGCGACTGATCTGATCTGATCTGATCTGAAGCGAATTAACAGACACCCACACAGTCTAAGTTTCAGAAATGGGAATATTGAGAACTAACTCACAGGATTTGGTAGATAACTTAAAAGTAGGCAAAAAAAAAAAAAAAACCTCCAGGTAGCTAGTTTGAACAAGACTCAGGATGATTGTGCCCTTCTCTGGTGGCTCAGATGGTAAAGCATCTGCCTACAATGCAGGAGACCTGGGTTCGATCCCTGGCTCAGGAAGATCCCCTGTTGAAGGAAATGGCAACCCACTCCAGTACTCTTGTCTGGAGAATCCCATAGACAGAGGATCCACGGGGTCCCAAAGAGTCGGAGGCGACTGAGTGACTTCACTTTTCTTTCTTTCAGGATGATGAAGTCTGAAAACAGACACATTAAAACAATCGTAGCCCTTTTTGAATTTCAAAAGCAAGTGAAAATTTCATTCTGTGTCTGGCCCCAAGAATTAATCAGCAACAAATGATACCAATAGGGACACAAAAGCAAAGATAACAGCAGGCCTCTTGAAAAGCCAGACCTTACAAGCTGGAGAATATGCGTGTGCTTAGCTGTTCATTCGGGCCATGGGGTTCTCCAGGCAAGAATACTGGAGCGGGTCGTCATGCCTATCCCCAGGGATCTTCCCAACCCAGGGAAAGAACCCAGGTCTCCCGCTGGAGAATAATCTACTTTTAAAATGTCTTGTGTTAACAGTTATATCAAGTTTGATGTCCCTTAATACTTCAAAATGTACTCAAAATGCTTTCTTCCTACAGAAAATCCCAACAGCCTTCATGGCTCTGGTCCTGTCAAAAGACGGGCAATCCTCCATGAACTTGCTGGGGAGACTGGACAGATACATTGGAAGTGGCCAGAGATGTAGGACGGAGGAGACACTCTCACCCTCACAGACCCACGTGGAACCGTAACCATTGCAAATGAGCAGAGCCCTGTGGCACTAACTTCAAAAAAACAGTAAGATGCTAAATACTGCTTTCCATTTAAATAGAGAAAGCTGCTGCTGCTGCTAAGTCGCTTCAGTCGTGTCCAACTCTGTGCGACCCCATAGACGGCAGCCCACCAGGCTCCCCCGTCCCTGGGATTCTCCAGGCAAGAACACTGGAGTGGGTTGCCATTTCCTTCTCCAATGCATGAAAGTGAAAAGTGAAAGTGAAGTCGCTCAGTCGTGTCCGACTCCCAGCAACCCCATGGATTGCAGCCCACCAGGCTCCTCCATCCATGGGATTTTCCAGGCAATAGAGAAAGCAGCAGGTATTTTTTCCCTGCAGCAGGTATTACATTCCAGTTTCATCACTTAATCTGTGCCCTCCTGCAGCCAGGCTGTTGCTGGCACTGTGACGGGGTGGGGCGGACACATAGCCGATGCCTGGCGGTCAGCCCTTAACCGTCAGCGCGAGACCGTCTGAGTGTGACTGTTAGCACTCGGCAGTTAGTGTGTGTCCGTTAGCACGTGACTTAGCCGGCGTCTGTTAGCAGGTGGCTGTTAGTGCGTGACCGTGAGCCCGTGACCGTTAGCTCGAGGCTGCTCCCAATGGCGCTCTGGCAATGACTGGCATCACAGGGGTGCCGCCGTGGCGGTCACCTTAGGTCACAGTCCCCAGGACCTGCCCTGTCGGGGTGGCCAGAGGAGCCTGCGGGCCGCCTGGGCCCCGGGCACCTTTGTCTAACAGTGAAGACGGCCGGTAGGGTGCGGGGGCCTGGCTCAGGGGCAGTGCCGGCCGAGGTCTGCTTCCGCGACGGGTCCCGGAATGTGAGAGGGCCCAGGGGCCTGCAGGAGAGCTCCCGGGAGCGTGACGGCCCGCATAGGGACCCTCCTCTCGGCCGGGGCCGGATCTCAGAGGGCGAACGTCAAGCTCGGGACCTTGAACAAGCAAAAGGAGGGGTGATGAAGCCGCTTTTCTTACTATGGGGTGTAAGTGTTAAAAGCAGCACAGAGGCTTGGAGACACAATTTAATGCCTCCCTTTCCCTTTCTTGTCAGAACAGAGAATAACACTTGTTTTGATGGAGGTTTATACGAACATGACCATGGCCTGACCTACGTGGACACCTGCAAGAACAAAGAATCCCACACCAAGAAGTTTGTGACAACTAACCACACCACTCCCTCACCTTCCCAGTGCAAGGGCTTTGCTGAAAGCTTTCAAGGAGTTGGGTTTTGTTTTTTTTTTTTAAGCATGTCTCCTTGCCTGGCCCGGAAACAAACCTTTCTTTGCTCCAAACTCACACATTTCTGTACTTTGGCCTCACTGTGCATCAGGCACAGAGACTGTGTGCAGTAATGGTCCCACATTCTTCATCCACAGAGAGATTCCACTGGATGGCTGACACATTCGCTTCCAACTCCTTCCCCTTGCCCTTAATGATGACAACCCTGTGATGATAAGAATGTCCAACAGCTGGAAGGTGTTGCAGCCTTTATCTAGGGGGCCTCCTGGGGGTCTCTGCCAGTGTGACAGCAGAGACTCAGTATAGCAGAGGGAGTCCACTGACAGCATTGTCCTGAGCTGTTATCCTTCTAAGGTTTCAGCAACTCTGGAAGAATAAATCCAACTATCTTGGGACAGACTCAGGCCATTCAGACCATCTGCTCTGAAAAGAAATAGAAGAAACTGAGAAGCTTTACAAATATTTCAGTTGAAGGAAATGCCATTATTTAGATAGTAGTAGCAGGCAAAAAAATAAAGCTTCCAGAATTTTCTGCTTAAAATTTTTAGAAACAATTTTCTCCTCTTTCTTTTCCTTATTGTGATTCTAGTGATTCAAACTGAAAAGCCTTGTGCAATAAAGGATAACAATTCTGAACAAAGTGCCATTTTGAAAATGATCTACACGTAGATTAAAAGTTGCTGGAATTTCCTAGGTAAGAGATGTCCCTTTTAAAGCAACTCCCTGGTTCTGTTTTCTCAGCTCCTTAGAATACGAAGCTAACAAGGTCAAGGTTTGGGGTTTGCCGTCCAAGTAAGTAAGTTACCATCAGAGGGAGAAAGGAACAACGTCCTCACTGGCGGCAACAGTATCCTGATTCCCAAAAAGCACATCCGTGTGCTTGTCTCCAGTTCAGTAAAGTTCCACCATGTCTCCACGTGAAAAGCGGCACGACCTTGGAGCGTCCCAGCATCCCGCAGACAGGGACAAGGCCCTCACGAGTCACATGGAGGCTGCAACCATGCTGAGAGCCACTTCCAGGAGCCTCACTGTCCTTGTCTGTCTCCCTGGAGTTCTCTGGCGCAGGAACACAATTCCTGGCTGAGATAGGAAGGCAGCAGGAAGAAGCATTGCTGGGAGGAGAAAATCTGCTCCATTTTTCTGATGGCTTTATGCTACTTTTCCTTTTTTCTGCCCCTTTTGGGTAAACTGATGCACATAACCCTTTGGATCTCAGCTACTCTCTTCTATTTTTCTCCTACCCCCACTAGCTGTTCTGTCCGCCTACAAAGCCTAAGGAAAACATGATTGCAAATCCTGCCTGCAGTGTGGCTCAGCTGGTAAAGAATCTGCCTGCAATGCAGGAGACCCCAGTTCGATCCCTGGGTTGGGAAGATCCCCTGGAAGAGGGCATGTCAACCCACTCCAGTATTCTTGTCTGGAGAACTCCACGGACAGAGTCACCTGGCGGGCTACAGTCCATGGGGTCACAGAGGGTAGGACACAAGTGAGTGACTAAGCACAGCACAGCACACAGGATCTCTAACCATTTCAAGTTCCTTAATCCAATCTCCTAGCAACCCCATGGACCGTAGTCTACCAGGCTTCTCTATCCATGGGATTCTCCAGACAAGAATACTGGAGTGGTTGCCATTTCTTTCTCCAGGGGATCTTCCCAACCCAGGGATCGAACCTGGGTCTCTTGCATTGCAGGCAGATCTTTACCAACTGAGCTACAAAGGAAGCCCCCTAGCTGACATATAGAGGCTCAAGCAAAGTTCTTTAAAGGGAGAGAGAGAGAGAAAGGGAAGGGAGGACGATGGGGTAGATGAATGAACGAAAGAGAAATTCATTTTGTTTCTTGATCTTTGTTGTTGTTCGGCTACTAAGTCGTGACTGACTGACTCTGTGACCCCATGGACAGCAGCACACCGGGCTCCCCTGTCCTTTACTATCTCCCAGAGTTTGCTCAAACTTATGTCTGTTGAGTTGGTGATGCCATCCCACCATCTCATCCTCTGCCACCCCCTTCTCCCTTTGCCTTCAATCTTTCCAGCATCAGGGACTTTCCCAGAATCAGCTCTTCACATGAGGTGGTCCAAGTACTGGAGTTTCAGCACTCGTCTTTCTTGAAAGAAGTCACATTTGCTCTGTTGGCAGCCAATAGAACTGATGGAATTGGCCAAGTTGAATTTGATGAGGCAGGAAATGGGGAGTTTAGTAGAGCTGACTGTAGCACTTCAGGGTATATTCAGGAGCAGGGCTGTAACTTCGAACTGCCAGTCAGAAAACGGGAGGGGAGAGGCGACCAGGTGGGAATAGAGAACAGCGCAGGTCCTCCTGATAGGCCTGTTATTAAAGGCCGTCGAGGAACAGACAGCAGTCGCGAGCATCTGCAGTGCGTTGTTGAAGCACTCTCTGCCCTGGGCCAAACCCACCAAACCTGATCCAGGCCCCGCCAGCTTCCCGATGCCGGCGCCTCCCGGAGGAGCCAGTCCATCAGACAGACGAAGGAAGCAGAGCACCTCATGCCACACTAGGGCAGAGACCCAGGGGACAGCTCAAGGGCCCACCTCTCCATGTTCCTCCCTCTCAGACCTCCACGGCCTCAGAAGCAGTAAAAGCAGCAGCTCCATCCAGCCTGCAGACTCACATGGGATAAGACCTCATGAACTGGAACGTCATCACACGAGACTCACGGCTTCAAGAGGGGCTCGCCACTGGAAGGCATCCCTCTCAGGTGCAGAGAGTGTGCTCACGGTGGGCCGCCGGGCCCTGGCTCATGCTGAGTCTGGACCAAAGGCTGAGCGGACTCGCGTGCAAGGATCCCGTGGAAAATGCCCTCACCTCGATGAGGTCACGGACGCCACAGGGTCAGGGCAGGTGAGGCCGTGGTTTAAAGGACAACCAGATGCAGGACTTCCTGGCTTTAACTGAATCCAGACATAGAAGTACCAAAACTGAAAAAGCCTCAGGATCTCTTGACTACTTCCAGAAAAATACGGCAGGAATGTCCTAGGAAAGCCATCAGCAATCTTGACGTTATTTCACTGTTCACACTTCAGGCTGAACTATGGGGCTCATACTCATGACCTGGTGAGCAGTATGGCTTAGCCAAGCAAGTGCTAGAGCAAGTGCTCCACCTGAAAAGTGGCTGATGAGTCTGTAAAAGTCACCTCCCCAAGTGTGTTAGCTTCCTTGGGCTTCCATAACACATCACAAATGGGGGACAACAGTGGAAATTTATTCTCTCATAGTTCTGGAGGCCAGAAGCCCCTGGTCACCTTGTTCTCTCCTTCCTGCCTCTTCCAGCTTGCAGTGGCTCCGAATATCCCTTGGGCTAGGGCAAATCACCTCGATCTCTGCCTTGGTCTTCACAAGGACTTCTCCTCCTTCTATCTTCCCCTTTTCTCTCTATCTCCTTTTTTGGTATCTGTTCATTTATTTATGGCTGCGCTGGGTTTTCATTGCTGCACCCAGGCTTTCTCTAGTTGCAGCAGTTGGGGGCTACTCTGCATCGCAGTGTGTGCGCCTCTCAGCACGGGGGCTTCTCATGGAGCATGGGCTTCTCACCGCAGGGGCTTCTCATGGAGCATGGGCTTCTCCCGAGTGTGGGCTCTAGGAGGCGGGTTTCAGTAGCCATGACTCACGGGCTCAGCGGTGTGGCACACGGGCCTAGGGGGCGGGTTTCAGCAGCCGTGACTCATGGGCTCAGCGGTTGTGGCACACGGGCCTGGGAGGCGGGTTTCAGCAGCCGTGACTCATGGGCTCAGCGGTGTGGCACACGGGCCTTGGTTGCTCCACTGCATGTGGAATCTTCCCGGACCAAGGACTGAACCCACGTCCCCTGCACTGGCAGGTGGACTCGTAACCACTGGACCACCAGGGAAGTCCTCCTTTTCTGTCTTTTCTACGGACTCTTGCCATTGGATTTATGGCCCACCTCGGTAATTCAGAATGATATCATCTCAAGAGTCTTGACTTTACTACTCCCTCAACGACCCTTTTAAACGTCACAATTCACAGGTCCCAGGGGTTATGATGTGGACCTATCTTTAGTGGGATCCACAATTCAATCCATTACACTAAGCGTCTTCTGGTCTTCCAGGACTTGACAAAACTCCAAGTGCTTGAAAATATTCCCTTCCTTCCAATATTTCCTTCCTTCCTTTAATGCTGATTAAAAAGAAGAGGGAGGAAGACAGCTGACATGTGCCTGAAAGATGAACGGTAAGAATCTGGGTACACGTGTGCTCCATGCCCGGTGCACACGTGTGGGCAACTTCAAGGGCTTCCCAGGTGGCTCAGTGGTAAAGAATCCGCCTGTAATGCAGGCGACGCAGGAGACAGTGGTTCGATCCCTGGGTTGGGAAGATCCCCTGGAGGAGGGCACAGCAACCCACTCCAGTATTCTTGCCTGGAGAATCCCAGGGACAGAGGAGCCTGGCGGGCTACAGTCCATGGGGTCACAAAGAATCAGACATGACTGAAGCAACTCAGCACACATACAGGCAACTTCAAAAGCATGTTTTCCTAATTATAGTGGATTAGACAAACACAGCTGAAAAAGTCTACCTTTTATGCCACCTGCTTAGGTACAGTAACTGTGTTTACAGAAGCAAAAAAATCTACAAATGCTCTTATGCAGATTTCAGGATAGAATATTTGAGGGGAGACTACTCATTAAAATTTTTTTTTTTAAAGGCCTCATGCTAATTGTGGGATCCTGGGTAAGTTATTTATAACCATCCTGTGCTTTGGTTTTCCCATCTGTAAAATAGTAAAATAATACCTCCTTCACAGGGTTATTATGAATATCAAAAAGGTAGTATTTGTAAAGCATTTAAAACAATGCCTGGCACATTGTAAGGGCTGTATAAGTCTTATCACAATATTTTAAAAAGCTGTAATTAGAAACCACACTAAGCATTGAAGAGACACTTACAAATACATGCATATCAATTAAAGTTCTTGGGGTGTGAAAGTAAAAGATGCAGATAAAAATTTTAAGGAAATGAATGGCTTATGGAATAATTAGGAAGAGTTAAAAAATGGCTGGAACCAAGGGAAGCTGAGCAGCAGAGGAGACTGCCAAAAGGGACTGCAAGGACACTGCTGGGCCGTTCTGACCCGTTGACCCCAGTTTGGAAGGGATAAACAAACAAGTATATACAACTGAGCGCGCGCGCACACACACACACACACACACAGATAAACAGCACGTAAGTGGAACTTTGGACTTGTCATTATCCACAGTGTTCTCAGAAATACCAGTAAAATCAATCCCTCTTTTTATTGCATAAAGATGTGGTGGAAAGTTACTCATTGGAAGGTTACTGGACGGTCTCACTTAGCCATCAATGACTCCTGAAATTTGAATCTTAGTGTCTCTTTGTTCTAGCTTGAAAATCTTGCCCAGAGCTCAGACTGGCCTGGCTTGGGTCAAATGTGTACCCCTAGTCAACTGTGGTGAGGGAAGTCATTAAAAACCATGTCACCTGCTAGAGACACGTGGTTAGCAATGGAGGCAGTTACTGCAGAAGAAAGAGAATGCCACGGAGATGGCCCAGCTGAGCGCCACGCGCTCACACCGCATATTGGATTTAAGAACTGATGGGAATTATAATCAAACCTAGAATAAAAAGTTTTTAAAAAGAACTGATGGAAACTAACTCATAAAGAAAAGCACATTCACGAAGAAAAACACTGTGTTCCAACATAACTAAGGGAGGGGAGAGGAGTGACCTGGGAAGAGAGAAATAAGTAAAATAAAAAGCCAGGGAATGCACAAAAATTTAACTAGTAATCACCTTCTCTAGCGGCAAGTCACAAGAAAAGGTGTCAGTACTTGTCATGAATTTATTTTTCTGGTAGAGGACCTAACCTCGGATGCATAAAGACTTGGTTCAATTTCTAGTTGACTGGATGTCCATCCCTTACTACTGAAGGTTACCAGTCCAACATGACTCATGCAGAGGCAGGGAAAATTGCCAGTACTTTTTAAAGTTTTCCCACAATAAAAGTAAAAATGAAAATGTTTTTTCGAGCTCTCAGAAAAAACAAAGATTCAATTAAGTATATGACACTATTTTTTGAAACAGTGTGATAAATTGAGGTTTTTAAAACATAAAGGTATGTAGGGACATTTCTTAAGTATGTGTACTAGGCTGAAGGGGAACTCGGAGGTTGGGTGCGCAGTCAAGCAAGTGGAAATTTGGGGCATACTGCTATCTTTTCTCTTCACAATGCATTCATCAGGTTAAATTCCCCAGTTTGGACCCATAGCAACTGTGAAATGTATGCTTTAGGCTGGTAAGTTTGAGGTAGTTTGCTATGCAGCAGTAGATAACTAATATCTTCATTTTTATTTGTCTGACCTTTTATCTGTAGATCAAATCCATGGGCTTCTTGCCCTTGGTACGGCCAGCATTTGACTTATTTCCAAATATATTTGATCAGGGAACGTTTTTTTATTATGACATCTATTTGTATCCTCAGAAACTCATGCTCCAAGGGATATACTTTGAGAAATGCTGCTGTGTGGCAAGTACTCCAATGCTCAGGGTGGTGACTTGACAATTAACGACCTGTATTAGTGTCTCTAAGGAAATTAATAAGTGATACGTTAGTTCTGAAACATTTTTATAGAATGACTATTAAGAGCAGAAATCCTGCCCACCTTTTTTAACAAACCATGCTGATGCAGAAATGGGAAAACGCTGCAAGATATTAACATTACCATAGTATTGAAAGCACCCACCCTAACAATCCCATTCTGTAACACTCTACAGATGGAGAGAATGTCTATATAAAAAGAACTCTGAAAGGCTGAGAGGTTACCGAGCCATCTCCCGTCCCTTAAAGTGGCTCTCAGAACTGCTTCAAGGGGACCCTCTCCGAACGACTGAGCCGGGTTGGCTCACCCTCCTCTGGGGGGTGGTCAGCCCTCCTACCAAAGGGCATCCAATGCGTGTCCGGAGCTCACCTGGTTCTCCCCAGGAGAGCACCAGGAGCCCGCAGCTCGGTGCCATCTCGAGACAAGCTCCCTTCAGCTCAGCCCGCTCCACCAGAAATGACGTCTTTGATGGCCCAGTGGTGGATCAGAGGCGGAGGGGCACACGCGTCCCCGGCCACCACAGGAGTGGAGGTGAGGTGCGGGTGGGGGAGATGCACGTCCTCACGTCTGGGCTGGAGAAACTCAGGGCCAGTTTGTCATGAGAAACAGTGAGTGGTGGGTGGATTTTCTAGGTGTGTAGTTCAGCTCTATCATGGTTCAATCATCTGAGGGGATTATTGTGAGAATATGCCTGGTTGGGAAGGTCCCCTGGAGGAGGGCATGGCAACGCACCCCAGTGTTCTTGCCTGGAGAATCCCATGGACAGAGGAGCATGGGCAGGCCATGGGGTTGCAGAGTCAGACACGACTGAGTGACTAACACTTTCAAACTACCACTTATTTCCCTAAAAAATAAAAAAAAGCACTTTGTGTTCTGAATATAGCACATTAAATAAAATGGTACAGAGAATTAAAGCATTAGTAACTTACAGACAGGCTGCAGGCAGTTTCCTAAATCCTTCGAGTTTCCTCCAAGATTTATTCATGCTCCATGAGACAGTGGTTTTTGGTCATTGTTGTTGCTCAATATTTTCCCAACCTGATATCCCCACCTTAATTCTTACAGCATTCCTAATTTAAACACATGTTAATCAGCAAATGCCTTAAGTCCTGACTTGAAAATCTGGTATTCATAGTTTGGATGAAAAAGTAATTAAATATCTTAAACAGAAATACAATTTACTAAATTAAAAGCCCAGGGCGGAGTAGAAAGACGAGTCCTCATCTTCTCCTGCCAGAGCACCAAAATCACAGCCAGCTGTTGAGCAGCCATTGGCAGGAAAACACTGAGCCCACCCGAAAAAGATACCCCACGTCCAGGGACAGAGAGGAAGCCACAGCGAAACAGCAGGAGAAATACATTTCACTTACACTTTATTTTTCTGTTATTCAATATAAAAATACGCATTTCAAAATACTTCAAGATATTGTGATAACCCGTGCAAAAGAAAAGGCCCAGCGTGCAAACTCTGTCCCCAGGTGGGTCCGAGTGGTCCCGTCTGGGTACTGCAAGGCCAGCCCGCAGCGGCAGGGGCGACCCCTGTTGTGTAAATTCACACTGACTTGAAATAATATTAAAGAGACATGCTTCAAAAATCAAAATAAAAATAAAGTACAGAGCACCTTTTACCCTGTTGCAATAAAATATTCAGTAATTCCTCTGTGTGAAACTCTGGAAAAAGATGAAAGGCAAAACTAGATATAAAAGGAAAAATAGCAATGTGTTTATAAAGTCAGTTTTCTCTGACTTGTGAAAAGACTGATCAAACGCCCTTTGAGGCGCTGTGGAGGTTCACGGGCTCCCCATCTGCCAACACGGTTCCAGCCACAGCGGCTTCCTCACCGTCCACCTCGATTCTGTACCACAGACTGACACGATATCTCATATTGACATCAGCACATCTTTTTTTTTTTTGTACTACTGTATGCTTTTGCTGTTATACCATGAAATACTATCACAATACTATTTATACTTCGTCATAAATAGGCATTAAGAAAGCAGTTTGCCAAGCTGATTTTTGAATCTCCTAAATTATATTTCTTCACTCACCTGCCAATTTGAAAAATCTACTAATCTGTAGAGGGCTTTTCCTCATCATTAATGTGAATTAGTGATGCTATAACTTAATTTAAAATCAATTATTTTTTTTTTTAATGGGACTCAGACCAAGAAAGCGTAGCATCAGCCAGACTCTCCTGGCACATCATGGGCAAACACCCAACTCCACAGGGATATGTAAAGGTCACTTCAAGAAAAATCCAAGTAAAAATTACTCTCAAGATGTTTTGTCCATTACAGTTAGTTTATAAATAGAAATTAAAATTTAATAAGAAGGCTTTGGGCCTGTGGCACAACCTGAAAGAAAAGCAGCTTCAACATGGATTCTTATGACAGTGCCAGCAAGTTTAACCACTGATTAAAGACTCTGCCAGGGGCTTTTCCCTGGAGGTACAGAAGTTAAGGCTCCACGCTTCCAGTGCGTGGACGGCACAGGTTCAACCCCTGGTTGGGCGAGACCCCGCGTGCCGTGCAGTGCACCCCGAAAATAAATTAATCAAAGATTTCTGTTGGAACAATGCATGATAAAAGCTACGGAAATTAAAGTTATTAAGTCTTACAATTAAAAAACACCTGCAAACATTTTTCTCCACATCCTGATTGTTTTTCTAGTGCTGTTGAGTCGTTAGAACTACTTGCAAAACCAGTGCTGAGAGCTGATGGATATTTATGGGGCCGCCTGGTGATTTCCTTCAAGTTCAGCCAGTGCACTGATTCCGGATGTGATCAGCACTGCCCCCTCAGGAGCAAGTTACACAGGAAGCTGTACAGTGGGGGCTGGAGATTGCTATGGCTGCTCTGAAACATCAGTGAGAAGAGGAGTTTCCAACCAGAGGGAAAAATGAAAATGGAGAATGCCTTACAAGGCTTTTCCACAGGTGTAACCACCATTTCACGCACGCCAAACCTCAAGAAAATGGAAGCTCTTTTATTCCAGATAACCTGTAAATTCAGAATTCCACATGTAATTTCCTTATACATGCAGAATGTGTTACACGTTGATTTCCATCTTCTTAATGAATCCTTGACAAGACTTTAGTTGAAAAGGAGAACAAGAAACAGCCCCTGGATGCTGAAAGATGGCTTTGGCAACTTTATATGACGTGGCTTTTGGGTCTGCCACACAGACTGAGTTTCCTTGTCGTGAGCATCTGAGCTAGGCAGTTGAGAAACACCATAAAGATGGTCATGGACATGACAATCACGTAGTGGCTGATGCTGCAGGAGAAAAAGAAACATGTTACAGGCAGACAGAACACTCAAGAGGAAGAGCATAAGACTCCGCTAACATTTCTAAACGTACAGGTGATCCTTGAACAACTCAGGGATTAGGGGTGCCAAGCTTCTGAGCAGTTGAAAATCGATCTACAACTTTATAGTTGGCCCTGAGCATCCTAGGTTCCTAAGTATCTGTGGTTTGGTCTCTTTGCCCTCAGCCAACCACAGATCATTAGTACTGCAGCATTTACTATCTAAAAAAAAATCCACACATAAGCGGACCCATGCAGTTCAAATCCATGTTGTTCAAAGGCCAACTGCATATACAATATACATAAATTACAAAGGATATGAATGCTTTTTAAATAGAATCAAAATGTTGAAAAGAATGAATTTGTTGCAGAAGTAGTAATGAAAGTAAGTAACATTTTGAGACAGCTCCGACAACTATAACCTGACGTGAAGCTGGTATTAGCAGTGCCCGTGTCTCTGTCACCATCAGAAACTGAGTTTAAACATCTAGCTTCTACAAAATAAATGTAACTTTCCCCTTATAATTCTCATATCCTCTGAATCACAGCCACAGACTCCCCAAGATGTCCCCAGATTCAGTAATATGGTATTTTAGAGCATGGCATTCCATACTTTGACAAAAATACAGGCCACAGAGAAAGAAAGAAAGATGTTACTCAAACTCAAAGTCAGTGAAGTGGAAGTTTTAGTCAAAGAGTCTAAACAAAACAAAAAGGACACATCTCTCTGCTAATCTGAGTCAAACCACTGCGTGCCAGACTTCTGGAAAAAGAACACTGTTAGAATTACTCAATCCCAGCTCCCATCTATCAGCAATAGTAAATGTTCAGTTTTTCTTTTTAAGCACCATACTACATTGTCCACGGCTTGATCATCAATTTGCAAACATGGAAAGAAATTGAGGACATAGATCTGACAAACGTGCAATAGAGCAGAGGTCTCCCACAGTGAATGCCAAGCTGAGCTTCGGATGACACTGGCAAGTTACTTATGTACTAGGCCTATCAGAGTTACACTGAAGGATCTAACTTCATAGTAAACTTATATCCGGCTTCCCTGGTGGCTCAGCTGGTAAAGAATCCACCTGCAATGCGGGAAACCTGGGTTCAATCCCTGGGTTGGACCAGGGTTGGACCATAAAGAAAAACTGAGCACTGAAGAATTGATGCTTTGAACTGTGGTGTTGGAGAAGACTCTTGAGAGTCCCTTGGACTGCAAGGAGATCCAACCAGTCCATCCTAAAGGAAATCAGTCCTGATTGTTCATTGGAAGGACTGATGCTGAAGCTGAAACTCCAATACTTTGGCCACCTGATGCGAAGAACTGACTCACTGGAAAGATTGAGGGCAGGAGGAGAAGGGGACGACAGAGGATGAGATGGTTGGATGGCATCACTGACTAGATGGACATGAGTTTGAGCAGGCTCCGGGAGTTGGTGATGGACAGGAAGGCCTGGCGTGCTACGGTCCATGGGGTCGCAAAGAGCTGGACACGACTGAGCGACTGAACTGAACTGAGAGTTACACCCTTCAACAAGCTGCTTCGCAAGGATGGCCCCCAGGGCAGGCCCCAGGGAACTTGTCTTAAGAATATCTGGGAAAGTGACTGCTGTGTGAATGTAAAATAGGGCAATCACCTAGAGGGATGTGGAGACTAATAAGGAAAAGGGAAAAGAGGCTGGCAGTCCACCCTCCCACTCCCCCAATAACTCTGGTCCAGCGGGTGGGCAGCCCCCCAAATGCCAAGTTGCTGGCTCTATACCAACTGAGGCAAAGCTTCAGGGTGCTCACCCATAATGGGTAAGGCCCTCAGGCCAGAAAAGAAGAGCCTCTACTCTAAGCAGATTTATTTTATTTATTTTTGGTATTATAAGCTTTTAAGTAAGAGTCTCCAATTATGAAGATTTATAGTTTGATAATATTTTCTTTGGAATGGCACTGGTTAGGGCATTCTTATTTAGAATCTTTCTCTAGATTAACTGGTTAATCTTATAAAGTAAATTTGAAATAGAAAAAAAGAACTGGCTAATTAAAAAATAAGAATGAGAACTAGTTATGTCAGAAATCTGGTTCTGGACTAGGGTAGGCTTCTGACCTAAAAAGAAAACAATGCAATTGGATCTTTAATTGCTAGACAAATACTAGCATTAAGGCAAGATTTTTGAAATGTTTGTTTTCATTGTAAAAATAACGGAACAGAATATCGGACGTGGACTTCTTTCCTGCTTAAATTTATGTGTGTGTGTGTTTGCATATATGTGTTTTGGTATATTTTTAACATGGAATGGATATGATATAGATCTTATCTACCACTTAATTATGCAGATTTCACAAAGCCATTTTCCAACTTTAGTAGCCACAGTGGACATAAATCACCAATAATTATCTATTTAAAAATGAAAATGATGACATTTCTCATTCTATAGAGCCCTCCTGGGAACAAAATGATCGAGATATTCATTTTAACAGAATACTCTTAAAAACCTCATGCCAAAATAGACAATATTATGTTACTAAAATTATGTGAGTTATGCTGAAATTTTATCACACAGAAGTTGGTAACTGGTTGACTGATCTTACTTTACGTGTCTTCCAAAGGGGAGCAATTCAAGCTCATCACAGCACAGAGGGGCCCAGAAAACATGGTATTAGAACACTAGAAACTTTCAAACGAACAAAAAAAAATCAGAAAACTTTCCTTTTCCGGGAGATGGAGCAGGTGTATTTCCCCTGTTCCTCCTGCCAAGTGCAGCTGAAACCTCTGGATGCTGTGTGTAAAAGAAACCTAAGGAGACTGAACAGTGGAAAGACGACAGATGGGTCAGGAACCTTGGGACCCAGGGAATGACACGGTGGTTGAATTTGCTGGATTTTCTTCTTGCTGGCAGAAACTGGCCAACCAGAAAAGCCAATGTTCATAGACTAAGAACCCCAAACAACCCAACGTGGTAACAAAAGCCTACTCTCTCCAGTCACGGATGGATAAGGAAAGGGGCGGCCCCCAAAGATGGAAAACTTTCAGACACTAGCTGCTCCATTTCAGCCAGACAGCACAGAAAAAGGCGGCTCTGCTTCCGCCTGCTCTGCAAAGGCCGAGTGGGAGCACACAGGTCTACAATCACGCTGCTGGGATGGGGCAGGAGTCAGTCCTAACTCTCATCGTTTTCTTCCAGCACATCCAGTCCGTTAACAGATTCCACTCGCCTCTCTTTCGGGATACTTTGTCAATCTAGCCTCTTGCCACCGTTCTGAATCGCTGCCCTAGTTCAAGGGCATCATCTCTAGCTGAGCCTCTTAAGTAATCGACCTCTTCCCTTTCTTGGCCCCTCAATGGGTTCTCCATCCTGTGGCCAGAGTGTTGCGTTAAAGTATAAAGCGTATCAAATACATCCCTGCAGAGTCTAATGCTTTGCCTCACTTAGAATAAATTCCTAATTCCTTACAGTGACCTCAGTCTAAACCGTAAGTGATATCACCTGTCTTTCTGAACTCTCTCCCTACCATCTTTCTCCTTGTATCCTTCTCATCATAACAGCGTTCAAATTTTCAAAACTATTTGATGACATCGGGAAACGTGACTTTCATAGAAAGTCAACTTAAAAAAAAAACCCAACCCTGAATACATTTGCATATAAATTAAATCTAAAACGATATATATCAATCTGTTGGACTCTGGGGCTGAATTACAGTTGACTTCTTATTTTTTCTATGTGCTTTCAGTATTTTCTACAATGAGCTTATGATACATTTCTTTTTATGAGACGACTACAAATTATGGTAGGCTTAGACACAGCACTCCTAGGCTGAGCTCATAATTTCCACAGATACCTCCTCTATCCCATTTCTGTTCCTCACAGGACATTTCAAAATCTGCAATGGATTCTGAGATCAAAATCCTCAACCCAATAAGCTGGATGTAACGGTCATAACTTGTTCATGTTATGTAAGAAGGCTCACTCCCCAACCCAGGGACTGGAGTTTGGAGTCAGCGGTGAGAGGAGGGAGGGAGTGTAAAGTGCTCAGGTTACAGCCTCAAGGACCAAATCCAGGCAGCCCAGACTGACCCTGGTTCCCTGGGGAGGCCGTGTTCCATGGGGAGAGCAGGCAAGGAGGTCAGGAGGCAGGCGGACGAGAGGAACGCCATGAGGTTATACGAGAGTACACTCCAGAAGTGTGTACAGGGTGTGGCCCGTCCACACGGTGGAACACCGCTCAGCGGTGAAAGGGAACAAAATACTGACACACTGCAACACAGGGGAATGCCGGAAACGTCACACTGACTCAAAGAAGCCCGACATAAAAGACTACATGTCATCCGACTCCATTTCTCGAAATGCCCAGAGCAGGCGAACCTGTGGAGACAGAGAGCAGCCTGGCGGTTTCCTGGGGCTCGGCATGGGAACTGGAGAGACCAGAATCAGGCATGGGGGAGTTTTCTGGGTGACGGAAAGATGAAAAAACTTGATGGTAGTGATGGTTGCACAAATCCATCTATCTGCTGAAAGTCACTGAAGTAATTTAAATCGTTTAAAACTTTAAAATGGATGGAATTTATGATATATAAATTATACCTCCATAAAGCCATAAAAACAAAAAGATTATATTACAGCAGATGATTTTTTTTCCATTAAATTCTGCTATCACTTTTAGGCCTTTTATCACTTCTAATATTTTTTAAAAACTTTAAAATATTAAATGACTTGATCTCTGAACAAAGTAAGTTTTGTAAAACCAGAAGGCAGGTGACTCCGCCTCAATCTGAGTGACAATCTATCTATAAAGGGTTTTCCACACATCACCTATCTCCTCGACCTGAAATGGCCTGAAATCACGGATTCTTGGCTCGTTTAAGCTAACACAGTCGGCAGGGAACAGGTGTGAAGCTCGTTGTCTCATAGTCTCCATGCGACTGAGTCCAAGGAATTCAGTTTGTGATAGCTTCCATCAAGTCTGGGAGCCACCACAGCGTAGCAGACTTAAAGGAGCATCAAATTTCTATCTGAAATGAGTTCAGCTGTTCCCATTCTCTCCTCTTGACTGTTCTGTCATTTAAATCAGCAGTTCTAACCCCTGAAGAAGGAAATGGCAGCCCACTCCAGTATTCTTGCCTGGAGAATCCCATGGACGGAGGAGCCTGGTAGGCTACACTCCACGGGGTCGCAAAGAATCGGACACAACTGAGCGACTTCACTTTCACTTTTTCTCAAGGTGTGCATCATATGAGACGGTGGAGGGGCAAGGTGTAAGGGTACAGAATCACCAGGCAGGTCTGTTCAACCCACACAATGGGTGATGAAAGGTTGATGATTCTTCTCAATTAGGATAATGGGCAATCGAAGCTGGTCCTATCTGTCAGATGTACTGGGAAGACACAGGTGGAGACTCATTAATTTTAATAAAGCTTAATGTTCACTGTCAAGAGTAAAGAGATTTTATGGTGCTTATTAATTACATTTAGGAGGACATTAAAATATCACTGAACTTAATGATAAGTTTTCATACAAGGAGAAACGACGCTGTAGCTGTCATTTATATTGTGGTGACGTGTAACAAGAGCGCTTGGAGGAGAGAGTCCAGATGAATCCTGCTGTCAAACTAAAGTGCCGACTGATGGGGATGACGATGCGCCTCGTACAAGTGCGTTTAGAACATACATTTAAATATGCTTTTATAGTTATGAAAGCTCCCTCAATAGCACTTTTTCTCTAGTTCAAAAAAATACTACTTCTCTCAGAATGCAAAATAAAGGCAATACTCTGTAAAGTTTATGGCCTGCCATAAGTGAAGAAACAGTGTAAAATATTAAATCAAGAAAATACGAAATTATAGCTCGGTTGGCCCCACTCAGTTTCACAGCCTGGGTAGGATATTTTTCATATGGCTGTTAAAAAAAAAAACACCCAATGCCAGAAGGTTCTCCAGAAAACCACTGAATTTACACTCATTGTTTCAGTTGGTCCTACTGACTGGAGTGTATTCCTTTAAGAGTCTCAATTTAATTCTGCTAAGATCTGTTCCAAAGATGCACTTCAAACATATTGAACTACACTTATAAACAGATATCCTGCCTCATGCCCTAGCGGTTCGGTCTTTATTTTTAAAGAAGCCATTACTAACCTGGAACTAACGGCTGAAGAATCTCTCCAGCCCATTTTGAAAGCCTGCTGCAGTGCCCAAACGATACTACAGACACTGCAGATACACAGGCTGTATTCGTGTACTGCATTCGAGTCCTCCTCAAATTCTGGGACAGACTCTCACCATTTATACATGTAAAGAGCAATAAAGTAGAGAGGACAGAAGGACAACATTCCATCCCTGAGAATAACAGGCAGGGAGTGGCTGGACTTATTAGCTGTGTCACTGATACAAAGGGCTTTAGAAGTAAGATTTGTCACCAAGGCGAAGCACCACAGGAGCACAGTTGAAATGACCCAAGCTCCCACTAGGGAAGCTCCGCCAGTGAGTTTAACAACATCTGCAACGTGACCAGGAGCAGCTGGGCTTTTCGAATGTACATTCACAGAGGAATAATTAGAAAGCTGAAACTAAGACCAACGTTCTCACAAATAAAATGCAGGGAAAGTAGCATAATGAAGTCTTGATATATGAACCTTGTTATGTGGTGCTTAACTTTGAAGTCTTAAAGTGTATTTTCCCCCACTATCCAAGTCCTTTCCTGCCAATCAATTAGATGTATATGAAGACACATGAACCGCTTCCGCCCCTTAGACCTATATCACGTGGTTCCCTGCGGCTCTATATACCATTACTGCCATACAGGATGTGAAAGGAAGATTTTAGAGTCCTAACTCACCAACAGAAGCAGCAGCAGCAACAAAAACCTCACTGTGCAGCATCAACTGGGCAATTCCGTTTAGGAAGCCCAATTCTACTAACTCAGAGTTCATTTTGTTTCTCCATCCCAACCTCTTCCATCTCCCCACCCCTCATTGTCTTCCTTTCTTAAGTGGGAATCTTTTGTACAATACAATAATAGACAAAGAAGACAAGCAGAGCAGAGCGAGGAGGAACGACCGGCAGAGGATTCAGGGAATTTACGTAGGTTAGTTCAGTGCCCTCAGTCTGATGAATAGAACTGAGCTCTGAAATCGTCTCTCAGAGCAAGCATCCCATTTAACCTAGGGGAGTTAGACCGGTGAGGATGAAGCGCTGAGACTGAGATAAACTGAGGTTTAGCAGGCTTCGTACCTGGCCGTGCCTTTAGCCTCTTCCATGCACTCTGGGTTTTTAATGTTGTATAGATGAGGATGTAATGATTACACGGAACAAATGGCATGAGCCAGGATTGCGCCAGGTAAACCGGGGTTACTGTATGTGCAGGGCAGCTGCCTTTAGAAAATACTGTTACTACAAAATATTTCTACAGCATAGTTTTTACCCTATGTAGCATCAATTAACTATGTATTATTTTCCTATTTATCATAAGTGAAGTATAGGGCTGGCACATGGAGTTAACATCCTTTTCTCATGGTTAGTGCTGCAGTGAGGGGCTGTTGGTGCATCACAGGCTAGGAGTGCTAAGGCCCCGTTCTGTTTCCCTTGGTTTGAATGATGCTCACTGTGTGTTTTATGCCTCTGCAGTCTCTTTTTTGCTATTATTTTGTGCTCTGATGAACACTTTATTCCCATGATGGTTGTGTAAAGGAATACAAGGAATAGGCCCAGAGGTACCACACACATGCCAGGAAGAACATCACGCTAGATATTAAATTGGAGTTTTGTAATGGCTCAAAGCCTGTTTTAAAACCAAGCAAGCATAGGTAACAAAAATAAAGATAGATTAGACTACATCAAAATTTAAAACTTCTGTGCAAAGGACATAATCAACAAAGTCAAAAAGCAACTTACAGAATGGCAGAAAATACCTGCAAGTCATCTTATCTGATAAGAGGTTAAAGTCTAACATACATAAAGAAGTCCGCCACTCAACAACAACAAAAATAACTCTATTTAAAAATGGGCAAAGGACTTGACCAGACATTTCCTTAAGAAAGACACAAATAGCCAACAAGCACATGAAAACTGCTCAACGTCAGTAATAATGGGGAAAAGCAAATCAAAACAATAAGATGCACTTCACATCCGTCAGGGTGGCTACTATCAAAGAAAGAGAAGAAGAGTTGGCGAATCTTCTGCACTATCGATAGCAATAAACTGGTACAACTGCTACGAAAATCACGCCAGCAGCTTCTCAAAACAGTGAAAATATAACCACCGTATGATCTAGCGGTCTCATTTCTGGGCATGTATCTCAAAGAACTGAAAACAGACTTGAATGGATAAAATGAACACCCATCTTGCAGCAGCCTGTGCACAGCGGCCAAAGGTGGTACAACCTAGGTGCCCACAGATGGATGAATGGACAGACAGCATGTGATATACACATTCAATGGAATATTATTCAGCCTTCAAAAGGAAGGGAATTCTGATCTATGCCCCAACATGGATGAAGCTTGAGGACATTATGCTAAGTGAAATGAGCCAGTTACGGAAGGACAAATATTGTGTGATTTCACTTACATGAGGTACCTAGAGTAGCCAAATTCAGAGAGATAGATAGTAGATAGTGGATTCCAGGGGCTGAGGGGAAGGGAAAATGGGGAGATATTGGTACAGAGTTTCAGTTATGCAAGATGAGAAAGTTCTGGAGATCAGCTGTACAACAATGTGAAATCACTTAATAAAACTGAACTGTACAAAGAAGCCCCAGCAAGGCAGTAGGCGCTGCAGCGGCTGTGAAGAGATGCCCCACGTCCAGGGGAGGAGGAGAAGGCGCGGCAAGACAGAAGCAGGGGGTGAAACTGTGTTTGGAATCAAACCCCATTCCCACCAGAGACGCTCAGAGGGCTCAAACAAACCCTGTGCACCAGGACCCAGGGACCCACAGAGACTGAGCCAGAGCTGTGTGCGGGCGTCTCCTGCGGAGGTCCGGGTTGGCAGTGGGCTCCCGCAGGGGCAGGGGCTGTGGGTACAGCAGACCTGGGCCTGGCACAAGCCCTCTTGGAGGAGGTCGCCATTAACCCACCACAGAGCCGCCAGAACTTGCAGAGGACTGGGAAACAGACTCTTGGAGGGCACAACAGAACCTTGTGCACCAGGACCCAGGAGAAAGGAGCAGTGACCCCACAGGGGACTGACCCAGACTTGCCCAGGAGTGTCCAGGAGTCTCTGGCAGAGGCGTGGGTCGGTGGTGGCCTGCTGCAGGACTGGGGGCACTGAGTGTAGCGGTGCCTACATGGGACCTTTAGAAGGAGGTCGCCATGATCTTCATTACATTCACCAAAGTTTGGCCCCAGGTCAAATAAAAGGGAGGGAACACAGCCCCACCCATCAACAGAAAATTGGATTAAAAATTTACTGAGCATGGCCCCCCCATCAGAGCAAGACCCAGTTTCCCCCTCAGTCAGTCTCTCCCATCAGAAAGCTTCCATAAGCCTCTTATCCTTCAGTATCAGAGTGCAGACAGACTGAAAACCACAATAACAGAAAACCAGCCAATCTGATCACATGGACCACAGCCCTGTCTAACTCAATGAATCTATGAGCCATGCCGTGTAGGGCCACCCAAGACAGATGGGTCATGGTGGAGAATACAGACAAAATGTGGTCCACTGGAGAAGGGAATGGCAAACCACTTCAGTATTCTTGCCTTGAGAACCCCATGAACAGTATGAAAAGGCAAAAAGATAGGACACTGAAAGATGAACTCCTCAGGTCAGTAGGTGTCCAATATGCTACTGGAGATCAGTGGAGAAATAACTCCAGAAAGAATGAACGGATGGAGCCAAAGCAAAAACAACACCCAGTTGTGGATGTGACTGGTGATGGAAGCAGGGTCCAATGCTGTAAAGAGCAATATTGCATAGGAACCTGGAATGTCAGGTCCATGAATCAAGGCAAATTGGAAGCGGTCAAACAGGAGATGGCTAGAGGGAACATAGACATTTTAGGACTCAGTGAACTAAGATGGAATGGAATGGGTGAATTTAATTCAGATGACCATTATATGTACTACTGTTGGGCAGGAATCCCTTAGAAGAAATGGAGTAGCCATCATGGTCAACAAAAGTCCAAAATGTAGTACTTGGATGCAATCTCAAAAACGACAGAATGATCTCTGTTCATTTCCAAGGCAAACCATTCAATATCATAGTAATCCAAGTCTATGCCCCAACCAGTAACGCTGAAGAAGCTGAAGTTGAACGGTTCTATGAAGACCTACAAGACCTTATAGAACTAACACCCAAAAAAGATGTCCTCTTCATTATAGGGGACTGGAATGCAAAAGTAGGAAGTCAAGAAATACCTGGAGTAACAGGCAAATTTGGCCTCGGAGTACAGAATGAAGCAGAGCAAAGGCTAACAGAGTTTTGCCAAGAGAACACACTGGTCATAGCAAACACCTTCTTCCAACAACACAAGAGAAGACTCTACACATGGACATCACCAGATGGTCAACACCGAAATCAAATTGATTATATTCTTTGCAGCCAAAAATGGAGAGGCTTTATACAGTCAGCAAAAACAAGACCAGGAGCTGACTGTGGCTCAGATTATGAACTCCTTATTTGCCAAATTCAGACTTAAATTGAAGAAAGTAGGGAAAACCACTAGACCATTCAGATATGACCTAAATCAAATCCCTTACAATTATACAATGGAAGTGAGATTCAAGGGACTAGATCTAATAGACAGAGTGCATGAGGAACTATGGTTGGAGGTCCGTGACACTGCACAGGAGGCAGGGATCAAGACCATCCCCAAGAAAAGGAAATGCAAGGCAAAATGGCTGCCTGAGGAGGCCTTACAAAGAGCTGTGAATAGAAGAGAAGCAAAAGGCAAAGGAGGAAAGGAAAGATACACCCATTTGAATGCAGAGTCCCAAAGAATAGCAAGGAGCGATAAGAAAGCGTTCCTCTGTGATCAATGCAAACAAAGAGAGGAAAACAATAGAATGGGAAAGAATACAGATCTCTTCAAGAAAATTAGAGATATCAAGGGAATATTTCATGCAAAGATGAGCACAATAAAGGACAGAAATGGTAGGGACCTAACAGAAGCAGAAGATATTAAGAAGATGTGGCAAGAATACACAGAAAAACTGTACAAAAAAGATCTTCATGACCCAGATAATCACGATGGTGTGATCACTCACCTAGAGCCAGATATCCTGGAATGCAAAGTCAAGTGGGTCTTAGGAGGCATTACTACAAACAAAGCTAGTGGAGGTGATAAGAGTTCCAGCTGAACTATTTCAAATCCTAAAAGATGACTCTGAAAGCGCTGCACTCAATATGCCAGCAAATTTGGAAAACTCAGTAGTGGCCACAGGACTGGAAAAGGTCACGTTTCATCCCAATTCCAAAGAAAGGCAATGCCAAAGAATGCTCAAACTGCCGCACAATTGCACTCATCTCACATGCTAGCAAAGTAATGCTCAAAATTCTCCAGGTTAGGCTTCAATAGTATGTGAACTGTGAACTTCCAGACGTTCAAGCTGGTTTTAGAAAAGGCAGAGGAACCAGAGGTCAAATTGCCAACATCCTTTGGATCATTGAAAAAGCAAGAGAGTTCCAGAAAAACATTTACTTCTGCTTTATTGACTATGCGAAAGCCTTTGACTGTGCAGATCACAACAAACTGTGGAAAATTCTTCAACAGATGGGAATACCAGACCATCTGACCTGCCTCATGAGAAATCTGTATGCAGGTCAGGAAGCAACAGTTACAACTGGACATAGAACAACAGACTGGCTCCATATCGGGAAGGAAGTACATCAAGGCTGTATATTGTCAGCCTTCCTATTTAACTTATATGCAGAGTACCTCATGAGAAACGCTGGGCTGGATGAAGCACAAAGTGGAATCAAGATTGCCAGGAGAAATATCAATAACCTCAGATATGTGGAAGGCAATGGCAACCCACTCCAGTATTCTTGCCTAGAGAATCCTGTGGACAGAGGAACCTGGTGGGCTGCTGTCCATAGGGTCGAATAGAGTCAGACATGACTAAAGCGACTCAGCTTGCATGCCTGCATGCACTGGAGAAGGAAATGGCAACCCACTCCAGTATTCTTGCCTGGAGAATCCCAGGGACGGCGGGGCCTGGTGGGCTGCCATCTATGGAGTCCCACAGAGTCGGACACGACTGAAGTGACTTAGCAGCAGCAGCAGATATGCAGATGACACCACCCTTATGGCAGAAAGGGAAGAAGAACTAAAGAGCCTCCTGATGAAAGTGAAAGAGGAGAGTGAAAAAATTGGCTTAAAGCTCAACATGAAAGAAAACAAAGATCATGGCATCCGGTCCCATCACTTCATGGCAAATAGATGGGGAAACAGTGGAAACAGTGACAGACTATCTTTCTGGGCTCCAAAATCACTGCAGATGGTGACTGCAGCCATGAAATTAAAAGATGATTGCTCCTTGGGAAAAAAGTTACGACTAACCTAGACAGCATATTAAAAAGCAGAAACATTACTTGCCAACAAAGGTCCATCTAGTCAAAGCTATGGTTTTTCCAGTAG
>NW_011494921.1:1727775-1742560 GCF_000754665.1 Bison bison bison | reverse complement strand
CACAGCAATAACCTCAGATATGCAGATGACACCACCCTTATGGCAGAAAAGTGAAGAGGAAATAAAAAGCCTCTTGATGAAAGTGAAAGAGGAGAGTGAAAAAATTGGCTTAAAGCTCAACATTCAGAAAACAAAGATCATGGCATCCGGTCCCATCACTTCATGGCAAATAGATGGGGAAACAGTGACAGACTATCTTTCTGGGCTCCAAAATCACTGCAGATGGTGATTGCAGCCATGAAATTAAAAGATGATTGCTCCTTGGAAAAAAAGTTATGACTAACCTAGACAGCATATTAAAAAGCAGAAACATTACTTGCCAACAAAGGTCCATCTAGTCAAAGCTATGGTTTTTCCAGTAGTCATGTATGGATGTGAGAGTTGGACCATAAACAAAGCTGAGCGCTGAAGAATTGATGCTTTTAACTGTGATGTTGGAGAAGATTCTAGAGAGTCTCTTGGACTGCAAGGAGATCCAACCAGTCCATCCTAAAGGAGATCAGTCCTGAATATTCACTGGAAGGACTGATGCTCAAGTTGAAACTCCAATACTTTGGCCACCTGATGTGAAAAATTGACTCATTGGAAAAGACCCTGATGCTGGGAAAGATTGAGGGCAGGAGGAGAAGGGTACGACAGAGGATGAGATGGTTGGATGGCATCACCGACTCAATGGACATGAGTTTGAGTGAACTCTGGGAGTTGGTGATGGACAGGGAGGCCTGGAGTGCTGCAGCCCATGGGGTTGCAAAGAGTCAGACACGACTGAGCAACTGAACTGAGCTGAACTGTACACTTTAAAATGATTAAGGTGGGATTTTTATGTTATATATATATTACTATAATTTTTTTCTAGGCAAATTTTATAATTATCAAGGGAAAGGATAGTAGAAGCTGACAGTGCATTTTTGCAAAGTACTCTGACGTGGTGAGGGGCCCTGCAGCATCACGGCAGCCTGGGAAGACTGACCTTAGAGGGAGCTGGAAAAAACTGCCTGGGAGCACAGAAGAACTTCAGAGGGTCAAAGTGAATTGAAGCCTGAACGTTAGGGGCATGACACCAGGAAGCCCCGGGAACAGTGCTGTCATCACCCCGGTGGTGCGGGTGTGGTCAGTGCCTCGTCTCCAGACACACATCCGCCTCACTGTTCACTCCATGGAATGCACTTGCATGAAAGAGGCAGTCAAGATTCCTAACGCTTAGGCAATGATTCACTTGTGTAAGCAACATCTACAATGTTACAGCTCCAGCACAAGCAAAGTACACGGCCCCTCACTTGTTTGCCAACAGAATGTACACTGTAGTTTTGTATTCAAAGTTCTCCAAATTAAGGTTCTCAAAAGCTATTTGCTAGAAATTTCTTTATCCAAAACCAATGGTTTCTGAAATTCTAATGATCACACTGCAGATACGAGGGCGTCGGGCTTTTTACCCCTCTGCTTTGCCCACATCCATTCTATCTTCCCCAGCCCCTAAGTTCCCAGCTGAAATTACACTCTTCACTCGGGGTTCAGCCCATATGCCGACCCTGCACAACGTGTTCTCGGTCACCGAGGCTGGAAGCGAAGCGGCCTCTGCTCTGTACTCACCAAGCCCTTAACCACACGCTGCCTCATATCACAGTGATTTTGTCTTACAACCTGACAGCAGGGGCCAGATGCTTCCAGGGCTGGAATATCCGTTATAAGTTACACAGAATCTCACACTCAGTGCCTGAATTCGCTACAAAACACTCTGATGCAGTCATCTGTCTCTAGAGGTGGGGCATCACCAAGTCTGGAGGAGGCAATGCCATTTGTCTTGGGTCCTTGATAACATCTGGGAATGCTTTATGGATGGTGAGAGTGCTCAGTACATAATTTCTTCTCAAGAAATGATCTGTATATTAAATGTATACACAGTGCTCAGTACATAATTTCTTCTCAAGAAATGATCTGTATATTAAATGTATACACATACAAACAATGGAACCTCGGTATGCCATGTTATTGCTAAAGTCTTTCAGAGCTGGTTTCCTCCTCTAAGACAGAAATAATTATACTTTCCTCATATCATTGCCATGAAAGTAATGAAATAACATGTACAACTCCAAATACACTGTGTACAGTAAGTGACATTTAAATACTCAGTGGTAAGAATCCGCCTGCCAGTGCAGGAGACCTGGGCTCGACCCCTAGGTCAGGAAGATCCCCTGGAGAAGCGAACGGCAACCCACTCCAATATTCTTGCCTGGAGAATCCCATGGAAAGAGGAGCCTGGAGGGCTACAGCCCATGGGGGTTGCAAAGAGTCAGACATTACTGAGCTACTAATATACACATTATATCAATTTAATACCTTTCTCAATAATCAGTAATATTTCACTTTCCTCACTTGCTACTTAATTTAATCTGGCTTTCCCCTAGGTTTGGGTATAAGTTTTTTTCTATGGCAAAACAATGCAATCCTCTAAATGGTTTCTGGGAAGTTTCAGGGACCCTAGAAGGGTGATTGCATCAAATTCCTTAAACCAGTTGTACTGAACATTTCTAAAGAAAGACACTCCAGAATTTTCCAGAGAACAATGGTGACTATCTTTAAATAAGCAACATTAAAGTCTGGGAAAGAGAGAAAGTAGCTTTGGGACAAAGAATACAGGACTTCCAGAGTGGATTAAGGGCTGAGGCTGATGCCAGGAGATGGAAAACAAGATGCTCAAAAGGGGCTTCTTTTCCTTCCCCTCTCTCTTTCCCTCCCTCCCTTTTTTCCTGCCTCCTCCACAGCCCTCACCTTTTCTTCCTTCCTTTTTTTTTTTGATGAAACAGTATATTATGAGAGGAAGAAAATAAGGTAATTTGCGGGGTGTGTGTTGAGGGGAACATTCTGCCAATTAAGTCTTAGACGAAAGACTGCGGGTGACAGAAAGGAGACGGGAACAACCGTGTTGAAAGGAACAGGGTCCACGAGGCACTGCCGGGAGACGGGTGTGAGCACGAGGCTGGGACGCCCGTAACTGGACAGACAGGCCAGGAGTCCTTGCTCAGTAAGTACTCGTTGAAGGGTCCACGAGGCACTGCCAGCAGACGGGTGTGAGCAGGAGGCTGGGACGCCTGTAACTGGACAGACAGGCCAGGAGTCCTTGCTCAGTAAGTACTCGCTGAAGGGTCCACGAGGCACTGCCAGCAGACGGGTGTGAGCAGGAGGCTGGGACGCCCGTAACTGGACAGACAGGCCAGGAGTCCTTGCTCAGTAAGTACTCGTTGAAGGGTCCACGAGGCACTGCCAGCAGACGGGTGTGAGCACGAGGCTGGGACGCCTGTAACTGGACAGACAGGCCAGGAGTCCTTGCTCAGTAAGTACTCGTTGAATGAAAGCAGGGAAGACTAAGCCAGTCGGTAAAGGGGGAAAAGGTCCTGAATTCTGGGATCCAATGCTGAAAAGAAATCTCAAGTGGAATACTGAGTAGAAGGTAACCAAGGTCGGCAAAGGTGGCGAAGCTCAGGAGACTTCCTGTTCGGGGCCTTGCTTAGAGGTATCTTGCTTCATCACAGTGTTCCTGAATTTGCTCTTGACTCTGTAGCCCCAGCAGAAGTCCTTCTAGAGCATACGCAAAGCCTCAGAATTTCAGGGTCACCGCGATACTGTGGCGTGTCTTTAACTCTTTCAACTCCCCTAGAAAGAGAGCCTTCTCTATGTAGAAGGTTTTCCTCTCAAACAGGGATGTGAGCCTCACTATCTGCTGCCTCTTCTGACATAAACAAGAAGCCACTGTGCCAGCCATTTGGTTGGCGGTGTGTGCCCGGGTATGTGGCAACTGTTGGCACCCTGTCTGCCCCGCGACAGCCTCTCCTAGCAGAAAGCCACCTCCTGCCTCACTCCCTGTGTCTCAGCGTTTTCTCTTCCAGGAAATGACTCTGCTCTGTACCTTTAACAAAGGCTCCTGGCCCCAAACAGTTCTTTTCTGGCTGAAGACGCCCTAACTCTTGGCTCACTCCCTTCTAATCAGTATCTCTTTCTCCTGTAGATCCTAAATTTATATTATTCAAAAGTTTGCAACAATCACAAATATAGTATTAGACACAAAGCCACTTTTCCGAATAGGTTATCAGAATTACAAAACAAGGACTTGGGGCAATTCTCTCCAGGGAGACGCAGTGAAGGACAGTGGGGATACACAGCCGTGAGACCCAAGAGCTGCTGCCTGACCTGTTCAACTCTTCCCAGGCTCCGTGATGCGAGCGAGTTGCAGGCTTTCAGGGCCACAAGGTCCTCGGGGTAAAATGAGGCAGTGAGCATATCTTGCTGTGGAAAACAATGTCTATGTCACAGCGCCAAGATAAAGATCACGTGAACTAACACACCCGAGGACCCTGTAAACACGGTGGTGATACCAGCATTGGCAGAGCTGTGACAGGGGAGCCTGTGCCCAGCGTCCTGGGCCTCCCACCCAAGTGTGAGCCTCCGTTTCGCTCTGCCTTTTCCAGAGCACAGACGGACCTCTGCCCTCTGAGCTAGCTGCCTGTCTGTCTCTAAGCCCACAGCTCGAATACCCAATGGCTGGTGTGATTCTGCTGCAACACGCAGCCTGGTTCTGACTTGTGCGGACGGGTCACTACCCTGCTCTGGAAACAAGCTTGTTCTATTTGGGCCTGCATGCTGGGCTCCAACTTAGACAGAGGCTTCCCTGGGGGCTCAGGTGGTAAAGAACCCGCCTGCAATTCAGGAGACTTGGGTTCAATCCCTGGGTCGGGATGATCCCCTGGAGAAGGAGTGGCTACCCACACCAGCGTTCCTCCCTGGGAAATCCCATGGAGAGAGGAGCCTGGTGCTTAGAGTCCATGGGGTCTCAGAGAATCAGACATGACTGAGAGGCTAACACTTGTACTTTCAATCAGATCTTGGGAGGTTCATGCCTTCCAACTGGGATATCATCCCTCACACCTGCTCATGAGTGAAACGAAACGCTAACAAAGTCTCAAAAGGAGGTTGGGTTTTCCCAGGTGGTTACTGCCCTCCTTCTCCTCCCCTTTCCAAGCAAGCTTAAGAGAGTGGTCGAGACTGAGAACTACCTCCTGACCTCCCATTCCACTTACGCCTTTTCCCTTCATTTTTATGAGTCATACATGCAGTACTAAAACAGCAAAATAATGGAGAAAGACTCCACTGAAAAGCGACAGCCTCGTTCCTCTTGCTCACTTCTCAAGCAACTACTCTAACCTCCTCCTGTTTTAGACCTGCTGGTGGTTGCCTCCGTGGCATGAATCAGTATCTTAATGTTGCTCTACTGATGCATCAATTTAAAACATCACTTACTAAGTTCCTGCTAGGAGAGAAGGAGGATTTGGTTGACTTATACCATACCCTACTCATGTCAATTTTAGGCAATTATTTTAGTTCTGTTTTTCCTTATGAATCAACTTTGAGGTATAATTTATAAACAAGAAAATGAAACCATTTTAAGTATCCAGTTAAATGCATACTGACAAATGATTCACCCATGTATCTGTCAGCACACTCAAGACACGGAACACTTCCATCACTCCAAGGTTCCCACACACGCATTCACAGTCATGCTCACCGTAATTCCCAGGCCCAGACAGCCACTGATCGGTTTTCTCTGACTGTAGACTACTTCCGTCTGTCCTAGAATTTTACATAAATGGAATACTACAATATGTACTCTTAATGCACCAGGTTTCTTTCACTCATTGTAAAATATCTGAAATTCATCCATGTAGTTGAGTTCATCAGTCATTCATTTCTTTTTATTAATAAGAAGTTTTCTATTTTATGCATAGAGCATAATTTGTTTACCATTCAAGTGCTGATAAACATCTGGGAGGTTTCCAGATTTTGATTATTAATAAAGTGTTAGTCACTCAGTTGTGCCCGACTCTTTACAACCCCATGAACTACGTGGCCCACCAAGCTTCTCTGTCCATGGAACTCTCCAGGCAATGATACTGGAGTTGGTTGCCATTCCCTTCTCTAGGGGATCCTCCTGACCCAGGGATCCAACTAGGGTCCCCTGCATTGCAGGCAGATTCTTTACCATCTGAGCCACAAAGCTACTATGAAAATTCCCATACAAGCCTTTCTGTGGACCTATTTTTCCCTTCTCTTGGGTAGACGGCTCGGCATAGAATTGCTGTACAATTCAAAATATCAATTAGAGGGTGGCGCTTATTTAGGTTTTTAAGAAAGTCTTGTTTTTCTCTAAGTCTACCTCCCAAATAGGGCAGTTGCCAGTAAGTTGTGGGTGTGTAATAAAAATCGCTAGGTCGTGTTTTGGGATGAGCAGGAGAGGGGCCTGTCTCCGTCCTTTGGGCCGGGGGCAGAGGGAGCTCCAAGCGTTTGAGTGGAGACAGGTTTCCCAGGAGTGGGAAGCACCTGGACGCAGCGGTCGCCCTGTCTCTTTGCAGCTGTCCTCAGGTGCTCCCGAGAGTGAGATCCTTTCTGCACGGGGATGGGGGAAGCAGAGGTGTGGGCAGACTGCCAGCTCCATCACTGGACACAGAGATGGTCAGGTCACCCCCGGCCCCCCTCCTCATTCCTACGCGCCCCGTCACTGTCCGACTGTCTGAGCCGTCAGGGTGCCCGGCCTTCGGCAGGACTGCTAAGAGGCTCTGGGCTGCTGCTTCCTCTCTCGGATTATCCATCTTCCAGAAATCTGTTGAACTTGCATTTGCTGATGATCGTTTTTCTATTCTCTTTCATTTTGGCTGGGTTTGTTATTTCATTGAAAAGTCGGCAGAGAGGAGAAAAATGATTATCTTTGGCTTGCAGTCCTCACCCAGACATCAATGAATCTGATTCAGTGCAGACATAAGTGTTAAATCAGCCCTGAGCCGCCCCTGGCCAAGCTCATCAGTGGCTGCTGCTTAGCCCCATGCACATCTTCACGTCTTTCCCTACTCGCTCTCCCTGTGACATCTCGGTGACCTTCTTTCCCGAATGTTCTTTGGATCCCACAGCTCTGCTCTCACCTGGTTGCCTCCACCCTTAAGCTCCCCAAGAGCTCCAGAATGTGCTTCTCATCCCCAGCAATTCACTGGTGCTGCCTGGTTGAATTGAGACCATGGATATTTAAAAATGCTTTGTGTTTTATGCTTGTTATTACTGACAATAACAGTGAAATGTGTACTTTGAAGGAAAAAACCTGCCATGTAAAGATAAACCTCAAGCTAATTAGAGAAAACCAGATCTTTAGTTTGTGTAACATAAATTCATGATGCTGTGAAGAAGTTAACAATGCCTGTCTTCACGTGAGGAGAAGGCAATGGCACCCACTCCAGTACTCTTGCCTGGAAAATCCCATGGTTAGAGGAGCCTGGTGGGCTGCAGTCCATGGGGTCGCTAGGAGTCGGACACGACTGAGCGACTTCACTTTCACTTTTCACTTTCATGCATTGGAGAAGGAAATGGCAACCCACTCCAGTGTTCTTGCCTGGAGAATCCCAGGGACGAGGGAGCCTGATGGGCTGCCGTCTATGGGGTCACACAGAGTCGGACACGAGTGAAGTGACTTAGCAGCAGCAGTAGTCTTCACGTGAGAAGTACGTCCTCTTCATTCTTTGGCACTTCCCAAGGGCCAAAACCAATATAGGTCCCTCCCACCAAAAAACAGGGGGATGGCTGCCAGGGCTGGTGGAGGTGAAGAAGTGAGTTGTTTGCAAGAGGAAACAGGTATGGAGTGGACGTTAATGACAGCTGGATAACAACGTGAATGCACTTAGTGCTACTGGAGTCTGCACTTAACAAGGGCGAAGGTGGTAAACTTTATACTACGAATGTGCCTGCTGTCCTCAGGCGTGTCCGACTCTTTGCGACCCCGTGGGCTGTAGCCCACCAGGCTCCTCCATCCGTGGGAATTCCCAGGCAAGAATACTGGAGTGGGCTGCCATTTCCCTCTCCAGTATTATGTATATCTGGCTACAATTAAAAATAAGATATGAAGTCTCACATATCAAAATGTTACCTTTTGTCAGGATATTTTCCAAACAAAATTCTGATCTGTATCTAAACTTAAACTATGAAGCGAGTAAGGAGAGGGGTGTCAACACAAGAAACAGTCAGAAAGATAAAGAGACACAACTGCAGGGTGATGTCAATAACAGTGGTTTCCACTTACTGGAGGGAACGTGATGCCAGGCACTGTGCTAAATGCTTTACATGGGTTAATTCACTCAAAACGACTCCAAGAGACAGACGATTAGACACGTCAAGTCAGCTGCTGACAGGCTCACAGCTGGACTGGGAGAAACAGATCAACCCCAGGAAGTCTGGGTTAAAGCCCTGCTCTGACCACTACCTGCCTGGCCAGTCTGGGGTCAGAGGGTGGTGAGGAGGACACATTCGGACTTCCCTAAGCTGCAGGCTTAAGAGGCTCACGAGACCAAACCAACGGCCTACGGTGCCCCCTCTCTGTGCCGGGCGCACCGGGAGGGAGAGACTCCCGGCGGCTGACTGCGGGGGGAGGCAGACGGGCCGCAGACACCAGGCGGACACGCCGAGCGGCCTCAGAGGCGGGGACCGAGGGGAGGACCGGGAGCCGGGGGCTCGTCCAAGCCGCACAATCCCTGGCTGAACAAGTACTGACTAAAGAAATAAAATTCGCCTATAGAAATGTATTCTATCTCTGACTGCATTTGAAAACAGACCGGTAAAAGAATCAACCTCACTTTCTTCCCCTCAAAGAAAAGAAATTTAACAGACTGTGGCCATCCTTGATGTTCAAATGACAATAAGGAGGATACTGACTTTTTGTTCAGATTATACTTGAAGTAATGATGTTACAGGGATCCCGTGTTAAAATGTCCCCACACTGAAGATTCCAGGAGGCGTATGGTGACCATCTGAAATGTAAACCGCAGCAGAAAGTTCACGTTGCAACCTGAAGCGTGCACTGTCGTCCAGACAGAGAGATGAGGGGAAAGCAGACACCGGAGTGAGCCCCCCTGAAAGCCCAGATTCCAGCAGCTCTCCTCGCACCTGCCTGCTGCCCTGCGTTCCTCTCAGACCCCGCCTGCTTTCGCAGCGTCCCAGGAGAACAGCTGGTAACGTGCTGACGCAAGAACTGGAGGGACGGGTCTCACCTCTAAACGCCAAAAGTCACTGCTGCTTGCGACGCTTATTTGCTTCAAGAATCAAGTTACTTCTTGAGAGATTGCGATACAAGTTACTTCTTTTTTTAAGTACAGTCTTAAGAATTCTACACCATATATAGATATTCTATACTATACACAGTGAATGCATACTATACCTTGTTCCAATATCAAGCCAGCTGCCATAATCTTTGATCAAGAAGAAAAAATGCTGTAAAACAAAACAAGATACAGGCCCATTAAACACAAAGGCTACACAGAGTCAGGCTAAAAACAACGTCGCTTTAGGACTGTGTCTTTCAGATTTCCCTCAGAACCGCTATCTGACTAGAATCAATAAGAATTCGCCTTTTATTGAAATTTTCGCTTGGACTAAAATGAGCAACAGCCTAAAAGCAGAAACAGCATCTCCATTGAGTGACATGAGCACAAAGGTGACCCTGTGCACAGCTAGAGAGAAGGCGGCACCGTCAGCAAAGTGACTAGTGACACAGAGGCTCCGCGAGCAGAAGCCAGTGTCTAATCATCAGCAGGTGTTCCCAACAGCGCTTATCCTGAAGATAAACTCTTTCAGGAGCTTTATAATCCAGTGCCTGATTCAGTCAATGATCAGGTGTGTGTGCTGGGTGTGTGTGGATGTGAGATGAGTGTTGTCACTGGAAGTACAGGCGAGGACAGGAGCTCAGAGGAAGGGGGCAGACTCCAACTAGGGCGGACCCCAGCCAGGGAAGGCTGTCCCAGCAAGAACTCTAAACGTCTAAGCGACAAGTAAGAGGTGAAGGGGAGGCTGGGGAGGTCAGCAGAGGAGCGTGATCTGACAGAGGGGGTAACTATGAGCATCAGGAGCCCACGGCCAGGCCGAGTCCAGGAAACAAGGGCAGAGGAGATGCACGGCGCCGGGCACAAGCAGTGCTTTGCCCGCACGCAGCTCTCCAAGCTGAGCTCAGCAGTCTGATTCTTCACACAAAATTAACCACAGCATTTAAATTCCCTTCTGTTAACATGTCTCTGCCTTTCTGCCACTCTGTGAGCACACGTGAAAGCCCAATCGTCCCGACGTTATGTGAGGTCCATGTCAGGAATACATCCAGTTCAATACAGCATAAAAGTGCTCTCCTCGGAGCCAAGTGACGAGGACTCTGATTTGGGAAGCTGTCCTAACAGCCTCGTCACCTCCAGCACACAAAGGTGACTAGCGAAGAGGGACCCTTCTCTAAAGAGAGGGCGGCTGTGGCCGTCAGCGACAACGGGGCGTCAGCAGGTCCTGCCTGACAGGAGCCTTTTGCCTCGGGGACCTCAGCCACTGGACGGTCTTATACGGTCATTTATGTTCAGGGCTCTGGGTCGTGTGTTATCAGCTCCACCTCCAGAACGGCTGGAGATGAAAGACAGCCGTGGGAACGTGACTGAGCCCAGTAAAAAGTCTGGCCGTCGCGGCTCTGCCGAGTGCTGTCGCTGTCAACGCGGGGGAGCCCTGCTGTCCCCGCTCCACGGGGCGGGCGGCCAGCGCTCCACCACAGGACCCTGTTGGGCTCCGCCCTCAGCACATCTCCCTTTTGCTCATCTGCATCTGCTCCTTCCACTGTAACGGCCTTCCCTGCTGGCCCAGATGGTAAAGAATCTGCCTGCAGCGCGAAAGACCTGGGTTCGATCCCCGGGTCGGGAAGATCCCCTGGAGAAGGGAATGACTACCCACTCCAGTACTCTTGCCTGAAGAATTCCCATGGACAGGGGAGCTTGGTGGGCTACAGTCCATGGGGTTGCAAAGAGTCGGACACGACTGAGCAACTAACGCTTCTCCCTGTAACAAGTCACACTTGTGAATATTAACAGTCTTCAGTGAATGCTCTGAGTCCATTCAGTGAATGATCAGATGTGAGGGTAGTGAGGGGAACCTCCTGGACTTGTAGGTGTAAAATAGGGTCTATCTGCTCATGCTATGCTATGCTATGCTAAGTCACTTCAGTTGTGTCTGATTCTGTGCGACCCCATAGACGGCAGCCCACCAGACTCCCCCATCCCTGGGATTCTCCAGGCAAGAACACTGGAATGGGCTGCCATTTCCTTCTCCAATGCATGAAAGTGAAAAGTGAAAGTGACGTCGCTCAGTCGTGTCCGACTCTTTGCGACCCCATGGACTGCAGCCCACCAGGCTCCTGCATCCATGGGATTCTCCAAGCAAGAGTACTGGAGTGGGTGCCATTGCCTTCTCCACTATCTGTTCATACACTACATATAAGAGGCCCAGCTACCTGTCCCTCTCTAGAACTCGTTATTAGAGCTGTGGTCTTGACAATATTATCCTCTTTCCTATTTCCCTTCCTTCACTCCACTCTTTTTCCTTTTTCAATCTGACTAAAACATTAAAAATCAACATTTCAAGTAGGAAAATGATGTATCACCTGACTCTAAAGCTAGCTCTTCATGTTACCTTCCTATGGAAGTTAATACAATGCACCATAGAAGACCATGTATAAGATACAGGTTCTGATAAATCAAGTTAGATGATTTTTGACACCCTAAGAAGAGCATTTGTACTGCATTGAAAGTCAAAAAAATAATAATAAAAAGAAAGTAATTTATGTGTAACTTACACCAGCACTTATAACTCAGTATCTAAAGAGTTCATATACAGACATGCACTCATATTTCGTTTGATTAAATTAACTTGTTTAGCTTCTCAATCTTATTTATATTGAATATCCAGTAATGTCTTACCAAAGCCATGATGTCTGATATGTTGATAACCATGAGGAAAAGACTGGAAAAAAATAAATAAAGGATACATGTAACACAGCGGGCACATTTTAAAAGCATGTTAATACCAAAATTAGAATAATCAAATGACCTAACATTCTGGTATTAGTATTTCTGCTTCTGAAAATACATTTGACAAAAGCTCTTTTCACATTATCATGGACTCCTGTCCCACAGTGATGGGCTGGACTTCAAAAATGTTACTTAACATTTTGAATATTTATTTTAAGTATATGAAAGGGACATGAATTTTGATTTTTTATTAAGCTTTTTATATAAGATAATTACAGATATACATGTAATTTCAGAAATGATATAGAGGGAGCCCATGTACCCTCTTCTTCTCCAAGATTCTTGAGAGTCCCTTGGACTGCAAGGAGATCCAACCAGTCCATCCTAAAGGAGATCAGTCCTGGGTATTCATTGGAAGGACTGATGTTGAAGGCTAAAACTCTAATACTTTGCCCACATGATGAGAAGGGCTGACTCATTTGAAAAGACTCTGATGCTGGGAAAGATTGAAGAGGGGAGGAGAAGGGGATGACAGAGGATGAGATGATTGGATGGCATCACCGACTCAATGGACATGGGTTTGGGTGGACTCCGGGAGTTGGTGATGGACAGGGAGGCCTGGCGTGCTGCCGTTCATGTGGTTGCAAAGAGCTGGACACGACTGAGCGACTGAACTGAACTGAGCTGTTGCACTCTCTGCCCGGTTTCCCTACTGGTGAGTCTCTCAAAGCTCCAGGACAATATCACAACCTGGACACTGCCACTGGTGCTGGCAACACACAAAGTGTTGCCATTGTTACAAGGATCCCTTATGATGCTTGTGTTACAGATTTTACTCTGGGTGGTTTTACCTTTTTACAGTGTTATTTGGTGTTCTTTCTACCAAGTTTAATTTTTCGTGGGCCACGTTTTTTCAGTGCTCTAGGGAATCGGAAGGTTGAAGACCTTAAGTCAGCCTGGTGTCTAAAAGAAATGTCACAATGTGCGGTAGCAGCCATTTCCAGTTTTACCTTATGCTAGTAACTTCTACCACTAATTCAGCAGATGAGTTTTCAGTTTCTATGGCATGCCAGTCACTGTGCTTATTGCTGGTAATACATCAGTTGACCAGAGCTTACCATCTAACTCAGGGAGACAAATAATAAATAGAACGTTTGCAATAACAATACAAGGTCAGGTAGTGTTAAATGTTAAGAAGAGAAGTGGATTGACTGGACGAATATCTACGAGGAGGAGACATTTAAGCAGAGACGTGGATGAGCGGAGCGGACCACGAAACCGAATGAGCAGGAACACTACCGGGAGACCTAGCGCGGACCTACAAAGGGCGTGCGGACCGAGCGCGGACCTACAAAAGGCGTGCGACAGAACCGTGCATGGCGCCCAAGGAACAGCGAGCGCGCAGCCGGAAGCGGAGTGCGCGCAAAGGGCTGCGGGAAACGAGGACGAGAGGTGCAGGGCGGACCATAGGGCCACAGTCAGGGCTGCAGAACTGGTCCTCGCTGGGACAAGAAGCCCCTGGAAGGTCTAAAGGCTGCACTATCCGTTGCGTACATAACAATTCTCGGAGGACAGGAGTACAAGCAGGGAGGTCAGCTAAGGGTCCGCTGAAGATGAATGATAATAGTGGGCTGTGGTGGTGATTGAGACGTGGACAGAAAGATGACACTGGTGACATTCAGCAAGTGGAAACACCAATGAGGGATGGGTGGACTTGAGCTTCTGCACTGGGTCAGATGAAAAAACAGGAGGAGCAGCTAGAGGTCGCCAGGAGGAAAGGGACTTGCTGAGTTCAATGTGCGCAAATTGAGTGGGTCAGTATAACATTCCGGGGAAATGTCAGTGACTTTTAAGGGTTTAAAGGTCAAAGAGAAGACATTTACAAAGTCACACTTTGCCTTCTTTGCCTCAGTTCTCTCCCTTTGAATTCAGTTGTATTAAATACTTAAATACTAAAACTGTGTATTTAGTTTTTCGCTGTACTAAATAAATTTAAGGGACTAGATCTGATAGACAGAGTGCCTGAAGAATTATGGATGGAGGTTTGTGACATTGTACAGGAGACAGGGAGCAAGACCATCTACAAAAAAAAGACATGCAAAAAAGCAGAATGGCTGTCTGGGGAGGCCTTACAAATACCTGTGAAAAGAAGAGAAGCGAAAACAAAGGAGAAAAGGAAAGATATACCATTTGAATGCAGAGTTCCAAAGAAGTTCCAAAGCAAGGAGAGATAAGAAAGCCTTCCTCAGAGATCAATGCAAAGAAATAGAGGAAAACAACAGAATGGGAAAGACTACAGATCTCGTCAAGAAAATGAGAGATACCAAGGGAACATTTCATGCAAAGATGGTCTCAATAAAGGACAGAAATGGTATGGACCTAACAGAAGCAGAAGATATTAAGAAGAGGTGGCAAGAATACACAGAAGAACTGTACAAAAAAGATCTTCACAACCCAGATAATCACGATGGTGTGATCACTCACCTAGAGCCAGACATCCTGAAATGTGAAGTCAAGTGGGCCTTAGAAAGCATCACTACGAACAAAGCTAGTGGAGGTGATGGAATTCCAGTGGAGCTATTTCAAATCCTGAAAGATGATGCTGTGAAAGCGCTGCACTCAATATGCCAGCAAATTTGGAAAACTCAGCAGTGGCCACAGGACTGGAAAAGGTCAGTTTTCATTCCAATCCCAAAGAAAGGCAATGCCAAAGAATGTTCAAACTACCGCACAATTGCACTCATCTCACACACTAGTAATGCTCACAATTCTCCAAGCCAGGCTTCAGCAATACGTGAACCATGAACTTCCAGATGTTCAAGCTGGTTTTAGCAAAGGCAGAGGAACCAGAGATCAAATTGCTAACATCTGTTGGATCATCGCAAAAGCAAGAGAGTTCCAGAAAAACATTTACTTCTGCTTTATTGACCATG
>NW_011494921.1:1723212-1727675 GCF_000754665.1 Bison bison bison | reverse complement strand
TTTATTTTGGGGGGCTCCAAAATCACTGCAGATGGTGACTGCAGCCATAAAATTAAGACACTTACTCCTTGGAAGCAAAGTTATGACCAACCTAGATAGCATATTCAAAAGCAGAGATGCTTCTTTGTCAACAAAGGTCCATCTAGTCAAGGCTATGGTTTTTCCAGTGGTCATGTATGGATGTGAGAGTTGGACTTGAAGAAAGCTGAGTGCCAAAGAATTGATGCTTTTGAAATGTGGTGTTGGAGAAGATTCTTGAGAGTCCCCTGGACAGCAAGAAGATCCACCAGTCCATCCTAAAGGAGATCAGTCCTGGGTGTTCATTGGAAGGAATGATGCTGAAGCTGAAACTCCAGTACTTTGTCCACCTGATGCGAAGAGCTGAGTCATTTGAAAAGACCCTGATGCTGGGAAAGATTGAAGGCAGGAGGAGAAAGGGATGACAGAGGATAAGATGGTTGGATGGCATCACTGACTCAATGGACGTAAGTTTGGATAAACTCCAGGAGTTGGTGATGGACAAGGAGGCCTGGGGCGTGCTGCAGTTCATGGGGTCGCAAAGAGTCAGACATGATTGAGTGACTGAACTGAACTGAGTCTCAAGTTAAAATTACTACACACACACACATACACACACACACACACACACTTTGATGAGTCTTCTATTTCTTGTCCCACATGTGCCGAGCACTTCTTGAAAGAAAGTGAAAGTGAAGTTGCTCAGTCGTGTCTGACTCTTAGCGACCCCATGGACTATAGCCTACCAGGCTCCTCCGTCCATGGGATTTTCCAGGCAAGAGTACTGGAGTGGGTTGCCATTTCCTTCTCCACAAGCTCTTCTTATTTAGACTTTAATTAAAACTCCTTCTTAAAAAATTGCGTTCACTAACAGAGATGCAGGAAAGCACATGTCTGTCACTTTACTAGCTTTTTTTTCTTTAATTGCATATAAGTCACTATTTTCTATGTGGTATTGACAAGGTATAAGTGCTTTTAATGTTCAATTCAAGTAAAAATCCTGTAAAAATATACTAAATTAGACTAGAAATAAAATTTCTACTATTTTTAAACCATGGAAGAAAACCTTTTTTTAAAAAATTATTGTGGCATACACATAATAATATGCTATACTCAGTTCTAGCCTAAATTCATCAAGAAGAACATGCAAATTTATTCTAATATTCATTATTTCTTTCAGTATTGAATATTCCAGTTTGATTAAAGAATAATAAAACTGCTAGGAGACTACATATTTATCTCAAGTGTCTCTCCGAAACGCTGATCAGTCCTGTGCAGATGAAACAATTTCATTGCTTCAGAAGAGCAAACAGTTGGGTTGACAGCTTCTCTTCCAGTCTTTGATTACTTAACACATTGATTGTTCCACAAATTCCTAGAAACTCAGAAACAATACTTCCTATTCCATTTGTCAAAAGTTTAGTAATCAAGACTGAGAAACCACATAAATTAGGGACATCTAGAAGCTAATTTCAACTGATATAAAATGACATAATGTTATAACACATGTATCTAATACACATTTATGAGAGAATCCAAAAGAAAACAGGATGATATCACCTGGAGTTGTAGGCACAGCTATATCTACAATGAACAAGTTACTAACTACAAGAATTTGACATTTATATTTTATAGTTTTCTAGGGGGGGTTCCTCTCTAGCTGGGGGCATTCTAATAATATTTTATAGTTGAAAAAGCATATTTTTATGTTATAGGCTGTAATCAACTATTTCCTCTAATGACTACACAATTCTGGCTAAAAGGGCGGAACATTTTTTCCCTCATTTTTATAATAAACAATCTATGTGACAGTATCTTAATAGCAATCACAGAAAATACCATCAAATGTTTACTTTCGTTTCCTAAAAGTGAACAAATTCAAAGCATTCATCTTACCTTTTTGAAGATAATTGAGTAGTTACCTGAACAGCTTCAAAAGCACACATCACAAGAACAAAGGGGATTAAAATCTGTTTGAAAGAAAAACAAATGATGCCGTGGGTGCCTGTAGCATTTGAAGAAATACTTCGATTTCTCAAAATTTATCTGTATAGTGGAAAGCAAATGCTGAAATAAAATCAAGATACCAATGACTTGTAGAATAGGGATCAAATGGATTTAGAAATCCACGTCAGCAGCAGAAGCAGAAAACGATAACAACAAACGTTTCAGATAAAGCCTAGTCCAGCTTTTTGTTCTACTGAACTCATTGTAATAATTAACGACTATGTTCAAATGATCCCAAGAGGGTGTGAAAGGCACACAGGCCCAAATCAAATTAATTATGAAGCCTGAAGATCTGACTCACAGATCCTTGAACTCATCTGGTTATTTGTCACTACAACTCTGTTAACATGATTTAACTGCCTAACCGTTGCTTTCTGTGGTTTTATTTCAATACTAATTTATTCCTGATTATAAAATTCATACTCGGTAAAAAAAAAAATGGAGAAAGGTATAATAAAATTTACATTGGTTGAAAAAAAATCCTATAAGCCAGAAATAACACCATTAATATTTTGAGATACTGTTTTCCAATGACCACTTAAAAATACACACACATGATGCTTAAACAAAGAGGGGAGGGAGAAGATATGGAAAAGAGATGATGCTCACAACTACATAAGATTCCTGTTCAAGTGAAGACTACATGAGTGAAATAGAGTTCTAAGAGGACTTTCACTTCCAGCCACATCAGTCAATAAAAGTGACCAAATACATTTAGTCAGTAAAGCTTACTGAATTAAGCTGGAGATTACAGATTGAGCATTTAACGTAAACTTTAGTTTTTCTTTCTTTTTTTCTTGTTTTTAATTAAAGGCTCATGATCTTTAACAGACTGAGAAAAGAACTACCACCATCAAGAAAAATGTACATAGACTAAAGAAACTATTAATACACATTTCAAAATAACAGACTATGTGACATGAGAAAATGAACATCTTTTTAACATTTCCTAAAATCACCTTTGCATTTGTGCAGTAACAAAACAGGATATTAATCCTATTAAGATACACATACTTTCAACAATTATTACTTATGTAATCTGAATAGGAAACAATCAGATTTTAGGCAGATATTAGTTCTTGTATTTAAACAAGTACATACTAAGTATATAAAATGTGCCAGGCACTATGGTAGAGGGAATAAGACAAGCTTAATAATCCTAGAGAGAAAGGGAAAGAATGTGAATTACATTCCACTGGAGAGTCTGAACCCCTGGAAAGCTGATAATTTGTCATTATCTTAGAATCCTCAGGACCCAGCTGGTGCTGATAAGCCTTCAATGACATATTTATTGAATGAATAAATCAATTCTAGGTACAAGGATTATGAGAAAAGATGATAATGTGCTGGCAGTCTTGTGGGTGGGGAACACGGCTTTGGGGAACCTTTCATCTTGAGGAGCAAGGCAGTTTTGACCCACCCTTCACTTCCCAGGCTTTAATCACCTTTGATAGGACTTCCTGGGACTAACAGAGATTCTCTACTTTTTTGAAGTTAAATGGGCTTAAGACTAAACCAAGAAGATTAACTCTATTTTGGAGCATAGGCTAAAGCGTCCCCCACTCCCATTCAGCAGTGTCTGAGAAGGCGTCTACTTTCCAGCTACTTAGCTCTGCCACTTCATAATCTTAATGTCACGTGTCACATGATCTTCATGGGACAATGAGTTCCTAATCTTAATTAATCAGTATCTTAAGAAAAGAAGAAAACCAACCTTCCACATTATCAGGGCTCCCATCTTGAAAGGACTAAACACGGTCAGAAAGCAGTAGACGGAGGAAGGGTCAAAGCTAAGGAATCAACAAGAAAAGGGATTTCAGAATTCACATTATTGCAACTTGAATGTTCTTCTGAAAAGGATGTTTAAATTAACTTTCTGAAAGCTATTCTTACTATAACACAAGTATACAGTGTATCAAGAATTATTATGGGGGCTTTTCTGGTGGCTCAATGGTGAAGAATCCACCTGCCAATGCAGGAGACACAGGTCTGATCCCTGATCCGGGAAGATCCCACTGGCTGTGGAGCTACTGCGTGTGCGGTAGAGCCTGGGAGCGGCACTGCGCCCATGAGCCGCACCTACCAGAGAGGAGTCCCCGCTCTTCACAACCTGAGAAAGCCCGCATGCAATGACAGAGATGCAGCGCAGCCCAAAGTAAAGAAAGTAAATATTGTCTTAAAAGAATTGTTACAGTCAGTAACATGAATGAGATAGACTTGTATGTGCCAATTTCCAAAATACATCCTTCAGGATAAAAAGCAAGAACAAAATCCCTAATTTGTATATTTTCTGGTTATATATATATGGATATATATAGTTGTTATTTAAAATTACCTGTTAACAGAAGCTATATTTCCAGTTCCAAAAAAGGCTGTCACTAAGAAGAAGACCTAAATAGAGTTAAAGGAAATGCCAGAACAAGTCAGAATCCATAGAA
>NW_011494921.1:1710536-1723112 GCF_000754665.1 Bison bison bison | reverse complement strand
TAGAAGCTCCTTTTCGTTTAGAGAAGGCATATCTGTTCTACCACAAGGGTAATTTGCTTTCTCTACTTGTACACTTGGTGGTAAATTGCTGAAAATGAGTGTTCCACCATATTTCCTTGTGAATGCATTTGGAAAGAACCAGGCTGAACAAGCGACATACTAAGAACAGCAAGGCCTGGGAGTCACACTCGCTCGTCACGGTCACCTCGGGAAGGTTGCTATTTTCCTCCCCTCTCACATAGGCATTGGATTAATGTTATCTGTAGCTGGCAGCTAAAGATTAAAAAAAGAAGTGATAGACATTTTCAGCTGAAACACAGTTTCAGTTCAGATATGCTCGCTGGGTCCACTATACATGAAATGGTTCTTCGGGAGGCTCAGGAAGAAATAAGATGCCGTGTTTTAAAAGAATTCAATTAGAAGATGAGAAAGTGTTAAACATCTTTTTGACATTTCTTCAACTTATATTTGTAATAGTGCAGTAATAAAAAGTAGAAATTAGTTTTATTGGTGTCTAAGAACTTACTGCTAGTAAAGCATTTAAAATAGTGTTTGGTCCCCTGAAAGTGCTCGATAAATGTTAGTTACTTTATTATTATAGGCACATACACAAAAGTGGTACAGAACAGTGAGGAGGAAGGATGAGTCACGGCAGATCTCACTGAAGAAGTGGTATCTGAGTTGGTGACTTGAGCCTTAAATATATTCATGGTTCTATCCATTCAACCAATTCACTAACCAACCAATATTTATCACCTAGTATGTCAGAAGCAGAGCTAGGCACTAAGAATATAATTATAAATACAACAGTATAAAGTGCTCATATGGTAACTAAAATTTTGATGATAGGTAGAAGTGGGTAAGATTCATTAAAGGTAAATAACGGGAAAGTAAGGGCATTAATGAAGGGTACAGAAAGTTGAAGCAAGAAATACAGATTGGTGGCATATTAATAAAAAGCCGTGAACTTTATTGTGGAGATGTTCAAGAGTCAGCAAGCATTTTCAGCGAGTGATACAAACAAGAAATATCAACAACAGTGAAATATTTGATCAGGGAGACTAATAATTAGAGGCAGGAAATTCAGATATGAAGCTCTTTTAATAGTCCATAAGTTGGGGACCAGGAAAGTCTGAACTGGTGTGGTCAGAGTGGAAATGGAGGAGAGAAACCGTGGGACCTTGGTCAGGGGCTAGTTAAATATGACAAGTTTGACGGCCTGGGAACACAGCAACAACATTAAATGAGATGAGGTCAGGCAGAGACTGACTTTGGAGAGGGGTGGGCAGTCGTCAGTCAGTGTGGACATATATTTGGTGACGCCCAGCAGGATGTGGTGGAGCTGGTGGTAAAGAACCGCCTGCCAACGCAGGAGACATAAGAGATGTGGGTTCGATTCCTGGATCAGTAAGACAGCATGGCGATCCAGTCCAATATTCTTGCCTGGAGGATCCCATGGACAGAGGAGCCTGGTGGGCTACAGACCACGTGGTCGCAAGGAGTCAGACACAACTGAAGCGACTTGACAGGCACGCAGGCGGCAGGAACGGTAGTCGTGTGACTCTAGAGGTCAGGGCTGGAGAGGTCGGTCTCAGAGGTGTGTGCACAGAGAGAGGTGTCAGTCAGAGCTATAGGAGAGGGTGACACTACCCAGGCACGTTTAGAGGAGAAGGTTAATGACAGAGCTCAGAGGAAAAGCATGCATTGTGTAGGAGCAAAGGAAGAGTGAGTTTTCGTGAAGGAGAATAGAGGTGGTGTAGAATCTGAGAAGAGAACCTGGATCGTGTTCTGGAGGACAAAGGAAAAGAAAGAAATCAGTTGAGGCGAATACCGTAAGAGCGGTCAAGTGAAACCAAACACATGGGACTGTGCGACGTCCACTCCTGGTCTGCAGGCCACACACACGAGAAACCAAACACACGAGAGTGTGCAGGCCAGGAGAGGACGTCAGCACAGCAAGGACAAGCATTCAAAGGCACCCATCTAGGCTGAGGAGATCGCACATAAATGGGAAGGAAATGGTAGCAGCAGGGAGCTAGGCTGTAAACACTACGGACAGATGAAGGATAATTGAGGAGGAGGCAGGGCTCAGCAGAAGGAGCATCTTATTAGCACAGGCTGAGTGGAAGGAGTCGGCAAGACAGAAAGCCAAATTGAGAGTGAAGGCAAGAGGCAGAGGAGAGAAGAGGAGCACTGATCTCCTGGACCTCAGTGGTCCAGACTCCACTGTGTCCGTTCAAAGGAGATACCTCCCGATGGACACCTTGAAGCCGGTCAGCTCGCCTTTCCAAAGCGAGACGGTATTCCCGTTACATTGTCTTTCAAACTTCTAACGCTAACAGCTGTCACACAAGGTGATCCAGCAACCTCGTGAGACATGTTATATGAGTACCATATAAAGTACACATAAAAACATACAGACCTAACACATTTGTCTGTTGCATCATTCTTTATGCTTTTCTACAGTTTCAGAAATTTTCTGAAGTGCAATCTGTATGAGAAAACCGTGTTTGGGAGGCCGGTGAGACAGCCTCCAAGGTTGACACCACTGTCAAGCGACCGGTGGAAACCGCACCTCCCGCTCCCCAGCACTTCTCTTATTCCATTAAATGGGAGGCTGCAGTGCCTTAAAACAAAACCCCACAGAAAGGATACAAGGAAAAAGGCCCTGCGGATGTCATCCAGGCAGAGGTCTCGACACTGGGCCGCGTCAGTGTTACAGGCAAACTGGATGGTGGAGACCTGTGGGGTGAGAAGAGAGAGAACGCACAATCGCTTCCCTCAACCTGCAGGGCAAACTCACTGTCTCAGCTGCAACAGCCAGGAAGACAGCTTGTGCTGACACAGAAACAGAAATCTCTTCCTGCAGCTTAATTCCACTTAATAAAATCTGCCAAGGTAAAACACACTGTTAATAATACACTGAACAGAGTTGTAGTAGTGCCGCACGAGTAACAAAAGCGATAATTGGGGTTCCCTTACCCTGTATAAATACTTTACTTTAAAATCACTATTATAATCTTTCCCTTTTCTAACACCTGATTTCTCAATGTTCTGATCTTCTCAAACTCAGGTATAGAAAGACATTAAAAAAGCATTGATAAACTAAATATTTCTCTGTACAAATAAGTAAAATATTTCTGTCCTGCTAAAATAAAAACTCTCTCAATTCCAACAAGATGGGTACACTCTTGCTTAACCCCCCTTCCCCCACAAAACAAAAACTCATGGACAAGTTTGAAGGGAGGCTTTCCCTATCTCCCACTTCCCATGTAATCTTCTACTAAGTTCGGAAGATGCTTTAATCTTCTTCTTTAGAAAAAGACGTATCTTTCAGTTAAAATATAGAATTTAAAAAATAACACAATGAGCCTCATTTTTAATTTAATAATATTTAGTTATTAAAATATTGAATATTTAATACTAAAGACAGTCTGATCATTTACTTAAATCTAATTAAAATTACTTTTTTATGTATTGTTTTAATATTCCAGGGCCGAAAGCTTAAAACCAGTAATTACTCAATAATATTTCAATAAAATTTCTTTATTGAAATTATTTATTCTAAGTCATCAAGTACTCTTTGCGAACTCAACTAGAACCAGCTAAGGCTGAATCGATGGATCAACTATGAAGGTATTTTCCTGCAGCATCCATTTTATCTGACCTCAGTAAAACTGTAAATATTCTATCATCAATTTCTTATAATTATCTTCAGTTTTGAAATAAGGGCAAGAGATATCAATCAACTCTCCAGCCCAGCATGATAAAGGTACCCTTAATATTTGGTTGGCTTTTAGCCAATTCGAAGGACGTTATGTTGAATAAACAGTCTGAGATTTGGATGGAGGCCACGTCACTACGGCGACAGAGTAAGCGCTTTGGATTAGAATCACTAGAAAGAGAGACTAACCCTGGGAACACATGTCTCACTTCACGGTCAGACTCATGCACTGACGTGTGGCAACACGAATATTCTTCCAACAAAAATAAATGGAAGGAAACAAAAATTAAATGTGAAAACAAAGGGAAACAAGATAAATAACACTCTTTGCCCTCTGTTCTTTCACTTCTATTAATGGCTTTTTACATCAGAGTCACAAACAGTCTTTAAGAAAAGCCCAACCCATATGTTCATAAAACAATAAAATCATGCTTTTCTAAATGAAAATTTCCTTACAAACTGTTTGACTTAATTTTTAACTTAATTATTAATATGTTAAGTAGTACAGATTTTTAAGTAGAATTTTTTATTCTGGCTGTGCTGTGTGGCATGTGGAAATCTTAGCTCCCCAACCAGGGATCAGATCCACGCCCCCTGCATTGGAAGCGCAAAGTCTTAACCGCTGGACAGCCATGGAAGTCTTAAGTAGAATTTTTGATGAAATATTGCAACTTCCTCATGGGATTAGAATGCGACTATTTTAGTATTCTCAAATGCAAGAGCGCTTTTGACAAGCTACCTTCTGTTTACAGGAGACAACAGAGTGCTGCAGGGTCTCTTGCTCCATGTGTATCCAGACAAACATCAAACAGGACAGCACTAACGGAAAGAGAGCTTCATACCTGAGGGGTCAGGGGTGGGCATGGAAGTGAGAGGGCAGAAACGAAAGGAAAAAATTAAACACAAAGGCAAGTTAAAACAATTTTGATAATACTTCTAAGTTACATTATCACAAAATTTAATTTTTTTAGGTTTTCCAGAGGAAGAAAGTAGGGAAAGAAAGCAACATTTAAATATAAACTCCAACACCATCTTTTTTTGAAATTTATCAAAACTGGAGACCATTACGCATTTAAAATAGCAGAGATATTTAAGTCACTCGTAAGGCAAATGACAGAAGTGCACCAACAAAGAAAACATAAGGCAAAGGCAAAAGTCATCAATATAAAGAGAACAGCAAGATAAACACTTCAAATTTCTTTAAAAATGGGTATAATACAGGAATACAAACCTCTCAAAAAGAAAAAAAGAGCCTATACATTAAAATATGTTTGACTTTATGGAAAACTGATATAGAAATTAAAAAATAGATTACACAGCCACTTAAAATATTTACTCATTAAAAAAATAATCCAGATAAAAGTATAATAAAAGAATAATTATAAAAGTATAATAAATACTTCCTGTAAGGCAATCCAGTACTATGCATCAAGAGCCTCAAAACTATTCACATAGTACAATCTAATAATGTTCCTTCTAGGAATTTACCCTGAGAAAATAATCAGACATATGCACCATGATTCCCATATGAAGACATTTGTTGTAATATGTTTACGGAAAAGAAAAACAAGAAAACAAGCTAATATTCACAGGGGAGTTTGATTAAATAATGTACAGTCCTTCGCGAGGCTGGTGTATAACGTGGAAATTATAATGTGGACAAAGGAGAGATGTTCATGAGATGACACAGTGTCAGACGGTTTTCTAGTCCTTTTCCGCCCGAGTTTAAGGCGTGTTTCATTTCTGTAATCCCCCAGACACTCTCCACATGACGGCAGTTGTCATCTGCCCTGACCACGTTTACTGACGCCTTCCCCAGTGGTCTGCAGAGTCTCCGCCTGCGCCAGTCTTCTCTCCACACAGGCCCAGCTCAGAAGCACTTGCTGATGAGCTACTTAACTGGGTGGAAGTTGCAACACAAAATTAAGCAAACCAAATCGAAACAAAACAACCTGTATTTCTCATTCAACTTTTTCAACTACTGAACTCTAATCCATATGGTACTATTTCCTAAACAAGAGAAAGCAAGAAAACCAAAACCCTTTAAATGTGACCACCAATCATAAAACAAGACCCTGAAAATTGGGCAGAAGAAAACATTCAGCTTTGAGAAAGCATATATAAATCACTTGGTATATACGGTTTAGAACATCCAAGGATACGAACAGACAATACACATGCGAGAAAACACTACCAGTAACACAAGTGCAGAAAACAGCCGCAGCTGCGCTGTCCTCGGCAGCTACTAAAATAGCTTGTGATATTCTTATGTATAAATTAAAGTACAAATACTGCGACAGATATGATGAAGTGCGTCTCCTCATAGGTTGTTGGTAATATTATAAACTGGTGCTGTTCTTAAGACAAAAGTAAAAAAAAAAGTTCATATTCTATGGCCCACTTATAATACAGCTGAGAAGTGAGCAAAGAAAATAATCTATTAATAACTATATAAAAAGCTTATGCAAAACATATAACTCAAAATATTATTTATGATACTAAGAATTAGAAATAAAGTGACCAAAAATAGGGGAATAATAAAAGCATCAAGGAGTAGCGATATTACATAATATTAAAAATCTATTAAAATGATTCTCAGGAAGCCTGTAAACCACCTGGGAAAATGCTTCTAAAATGAAGTAGAAAATAAAGATACAAAATAGTACATGGACTATCATTAATACTGTATTAAAAAGATAAGTACAGAGCTAAGACTGGAAGGAAATATGACAGAAGATCAAGAGGAGGGGTAGGGTTAGTATATGATTTTCTTCCTTATCTCTACTTCGCAAAATGTGATTGTATGATGTTTACAGTGATTTAAAAAAAAAACAATTGAAAAGGAAAGATTTAGAATGCCTGCATCCTAGCCATTCTTGAATATACAGTTCAATTTTCACCTAAGTCCATGATGGCACCAATTCAATCCCTTTCTCTAGTCATTCTTTATATCATATTTTCACAATAAACTTATGATAATTTAATTGCAGAGTACAGCATGAGAAATGCTGGGCTGGATGAAGCACAAGCTGGAATCAAGATTGCCGGGAGAAATATCAATAACCTCAGATATGCAGATGACACCATCCTTATGGCAGAAAGTGAAGAAGAACTAAAGAGCCTCTTGATGAAGGTGAAAGAGGAGAGTGAAAAAGTTGGCTTAAAGCTCAACATTCAGAAAACTAAGATCATGGCATCTAGTCCAATCACTTCATGGCAAATAGATGGGGAAACAGTGAAAATAGTGGCAGACTTTATTTTTGAGGGCTCCAAAATCATTGCAGATGGTGATTTCACTGTAGCCATGAAATTAAAAGACGCTTACTCCTTGGAAGGAAAGTTATTACCAACCTAGACAGCATATTAAAAAGCAGAGACGTTATTTTGCCAACAAAGGTCCGTCTAGTCAAAGCTATGGTTTTTCTAGTAGTCATGCTGAGCCCTGAAGAGTTGATGCTTTTGAACTGTGGTGTTGGAGAAGACTCTTGAGAATCCCTTGGACTGCAAGGAGATCCAACTAGTCCATCCTAAAGGAAATCAGTCCTGAATATTCATTGGAAGGACTGATGCTTGAAGCTGAAACTCCAATACTTTGGCCACCTGATGGCGAAGAGCTGACTCACTTGAAAAAACCCTGATGCTGGGAAAGATTGAAGGCGGGAGGAGAAGGGGACGACAGAGGATGAGATGGTTGGATGGCATCACTGACTCGAGGAACATGAGTTTGAGTGAACTCCGGGAGTTGGTGATGGACAGGGAGGCCTGGCGTGCTGCAGTCCATGGGGTTGCAGAGTTGGACACGCCTGAGTGACTGAACTGAACTGAATTGCTGCATTATATAATTGCCTAACATTGTAAAATAGAGTCCACATTTTATAGAAGTTCACAACTGTTACAGACCTGGGGTATACTAATTATTCTATCCGTATGTCTGTCTAGTGTTCAGGATACTAGAAATGTGAAGGAACACAACTGTTGACTAATTGAATCAAGGTATACTTTGAGGATAAAAAAAAACATGATCTTAAAAAATATTTGTATTTATATGTGAAATTATTCTTTCCTACCACATAAAAATAGAAATTCCATAGTTCAACAAATAGCGCTACAGATTTACTTCTTTTCAAAACTATTAAATACAATTTTTGTAAAATGTAGGTGAATAAATCTGATAAAGACAGTCTTCTTATGAGACTTTATTTCTTTAGAAATAATGTCTCTAGACAACTAATATCTCATATAAAGTCTCTGTATCTGAATTAATAAACTGAAATACCAATAAAATGTCATTATGGGCTCACAGTGTACTTAAAAGTTAGACTAAGTTAGGATCTGTTTAGTTTGGTCTCTGTGACAACTGAATTGGGCTGAAAAGACATTCAGTTTATATTACACTTTGTTAAGCAAAGGAATAATCAAAATTTTGGAAGAACATGTTTAATCAACTTAAGAAAACTATTTTTAAGTATTACAATAGCTTCCATTTGCATAAAAATAATCAAATGCTGATTAAAAATGAATCTTCTTTATTCACTTGATCAAGGATGCATTGTTAGAATTTAGAATTTCTATTACTGTACTTTTGTAAAGTAGTAAAACTGCATTTCTTTTAAATATCCTGTAATTCTCACTATTCACACTTATTTACATAGAGAACCCTCTGGGTTGTCCAAAATAGTGGTGTGGAAGAACGGCAGGCGGACTACGAACTGATTTATTTGCCATTGAAAGATGTACTAACTGAGATTATTAGGCTCCTGTTTCAGCTACCTCTGTTTTAATTATTTTTGCAAAGGTAAATACTTTTTGATGTTGCAAAATATATTTCTTAATACATTCATTAATAAGGTCACACTCATCATTAGTATTCTGATTTCAGATGTGATTTTTCACTTTTTAGATTTTTTTAAATTAAACATGCTTATGATAATCTGCTTTGGTATCTTTTGACAATGAAATTGATAATTTAAAACACTAGAATACTAAAAAAATTTTTAAATAAAAGATAAAACACTAATACTTTCCCTAATATAAGTCATATGATTAACTCACTCTACACTATGAAATATTTTTGACTTCAAATTCAACTTTAATTACTCTTCCTTCCTTCTTTTATTCCTAATCCAGGAAACCAAATCTATTTCTAGATTTGTTTGAATTTTTGAATCTATAATACATTTCTTTAAATGTTTAGATTAAAAGATTCAGATTGCTTTAGAATTTAAAGGCTCAAAGAAGATCTGTAAGTGACTATGTAGGAGCTGGCACGTATTCTGAACACTCTTAAACACCCACCTCCTAAAGACAACCCCCGGCCGTGATCTTAATGAAACGTGTGTGTTGTCCCAGATGGAGGGTTAGAAATGATTTTTTCTTCTACTTTTTAAATCTAGACTAAAACCTTGTGCATATTCTAATTCATAGGTACTTTAATGGATTCTGATTATAATTGAACTACTTATCCTGAAATGTCACCAATAAAGGAGAAAAGAGTGAATAGCATTAAGTCTCATTATGTTTACACTCTTGAGTAAGAACATGCTGATAGACTTCAAGTTTTATTTGAAAACTGAAAATTCTAAGCCTCAAGTCAAGGTGACTGGTGAAAATGTCCAAGTTGTTCATATTACATCTTCACAGACACAGAACAGATCAGGTTCTGGGGCAGAAATGAAAAAACAGGTATGGGGAACTTTGTTAAGAGAAGGAGACTACAAGAACTCCTGGGTTCTAGATCACTTAGGATGTTAGAGTCTACTATGAAAAGATTTTGAGAACATCCCTCTAATTCTGATATAGGAGATATTAGGCTTCCCACAAAATGAACCTAAGTCTTGGACACAAAATGGCTTTACAAAATCATATATAAACTATTGATAGAAACTATCTGTTGATAGCACAATGGTGAATCCCTAGGTTTATTCTAATTGAGATCAAGATCCGATATTTGGACTGAATTTTGAAACTCAGTAATGTGCATATTTTTTGCCCCCATAAGGATTTAAGTAAAGATGAAATAAAATTTGAAAGCAAATGAAGAATGCTGTTCTTCAAAGCAGACACGGAGAGTATCATTGTTCTCACTGATTTCTAGAGAATGCTTCAGACTAACCCAAATCAAGCTGTTCTTTTTTGGTTTTACAAGAAAACTTCAATCTTCAATGAAAATGTATTCTCTCACTTTTAAGAAAATATTCTAAAAGGTTTCTGAATCAAAAGGAATATTTGGACTATGACATATTTAAGGGTAAATATAACAGAAGACGTATTCAAAAAAGAATGAACAAATCAAAACATAATTTACAGTGGATGAAAGGAAAGCAACAAAAACTAACATTTTTATAAGTCATTGTTTGAGATTTAAAATTCCTCTACAATCTATCTGAACTTTCTAACACTGTATTAAGCAACATTTTAGCAACTTCAGGAAATAAACAGAAACACAAGACAACAGGTAATACTCTGAAAACGGTAGGACAAAGAAAACTGCAGAGAACAGATAAAGGCATAGACAGTTTTTACAGAGTAAAAATGCTTGCAATGCATTCTCAAGATTCACATGTTTTTCATTTCCAGAGGTTAAATACTTAGAGAAAGGTCAGTATATCATTTAAAACTTGCTACTAAAAATTAAAATCTTAAAACAGTTTATACCCTGTACTTAGAAGTAGGTAGGTCGACATCGAGGAAACAAGAATGCTGAACAATCGATCAAAGAGGACCGGAGGGCTCAGGAGAGGCATGACGAAGGAGGAGGCTGCAATAAAACAGATTTGGGTGGAGTCAGTATGAGGGACACAGAGTACAGAGTTTAAAGCACTGAATAATCTATTATCACTTACAGCATTTATCGCTTGTGTGACATTTAAAAGGAAACTACACTTGCCCTACTCATTTTTGTAAGATGCTTAAAACTCCATATGTTTAATGACATTCCCTCACTTTAACCATATTTTAGTTCAGATTTTTTCAGTGTATATCCTCACTCTTGCTCACTGTATTAACTCCTAAGAGAATAATGTAAATAATAAAAATAAAAAATATTACTCAAGATTCAGCAACTTTTCTCTTAATTAGACATTTAATTCAAGACAGAAGTTGATTTTCCCTAAACCCCACCCCTCCCCGCTTTTCTCCAAGTTTTCCCACTGCAAAGTATTGCATTGAGAGTTACAGCATGCTAGTTAGAAAAGAAGACAAGAGAAAAGGAGTTCACCACACAAGAGAGCTGTAATAGGAGTAATCCAAGTAAGGGAAGTCATCTTTCCTCTCAGGGTCAGAAAGCAGCCACGTCACTGGAGAGAGCAGATGAACTGGGGCAGGGGTGGTTACAGCTCAGCTAGGAAAGAATCCGCCTGCGAGGCAGGAGACACTGGTTTGATTTCTGGGTCAGGAAGATCCCCTGAAGAAGGGATAGGCTACCCAGTCCAGTATTCTTGGGCTTCCCTGTGGGTCAGACGGTAAAGAACCTGCCTGCAATGTGGGAGACCTGGGTTCGATCCTTGGGTTGGGAAGATCTCCTGGAGGAGGGCATGGTAACTCACTCCAGAATTCTTTCTTGGAGAATCCCATGGATTCTGGTGGGCTACAACAGTCCATGACCCCATGGCAGAGAGTCAGACATGACTGAGCAGCTGAGCACAACTAAGCATAAACTTCCCAATCTTGATTCTGGGAAGAAAATGTGCATAATTTCCTAACCCTCCTGGTTAAGATTGGCAATATGTGCCCCACTCTGCTAAGCTGTATCAGTTGGGTCCGACTCTCTGCAACCCTATGGACTATAACACACCAGGCTCCTCTGTCCATGCGATTCTCCAGGCAAGAATACTGAAGTGGGTTGCCATGCCCTCCTCCAGGGGATATCCTGCCCCAGGCATCAAACCTGCCTCTCTTACAGCTCCTGCACTAATGCATTATGGCAGGCAGGCTCTTTACCATTAGTGCCACCTTTGGAGTTAATGTTTCAGTGGAGAAATAACTCCAGAAAGAGTGAAGGGATGGAGCCAAAGCAAAAACAACACCCAGTTGTGGATGTGACTGGTGACGGAAGCAAGGTCCGATGCTGTAAAGAGCAATATTGCATAGGAACCTGGAATGTCAGGTCCATGAATCAAGGCAAATTGGAAGTGGTCAAACAGGAGATGGCAAGAGTGAATGTTGACATTCTAGGAATCAGCGAACTCAAATGGACTGGAATGGGTGAATTTAACTCAGATGACCATTATATCTACTACTGCAGGCAGGAATCCCTCAGAAGAAATGCAGTAGCCATCATGGTCAACAAAAGAGTCCAAAATGCAGTACTTGGATGCAATCTCAAAAACGACAGAATGATCTCTGTTCATTTCCAAGGCAAACCATTCAATATCACAGTAATCCAAGTCTATGCCCCAACCAGTAACGCTGTAGACGCTGAAGTTGAATGGTTCTATGAAGACCTACAAGACCTTTTAGAACTAACACCCAAAAAAGATGTCCTTTTCATTATAGGGGACTGGAATGCAAAAGTGGGAAGTCAAGAAACACCTGGAGTAACAGGCAAATTTGGCCTTGGAATACGGAATGAAGCAGGGCAAAGACTAATAGAGTTTTGACAAGAAAATGCACTGGTCATAGCAAACACCCTCTTCCAACAACACAAGAGAAGACTCTACACATGGACATCACCAGATGGTCAACACCGAAATCAGATTGATTATATTCTTTGCAGCCAAAGATGGAGAAGCTCTATAAAGTCAACAAAAACAAGACCAGGAGCTGACTGTGGCTCAGACCATGAACTCCTTATAGCCAAATTCAGACTGAAATTGAAGAAAGTAGGGAAAACCACTAGACCATTCAGGTATGAC
>NW_011494921.1:1709468-1710436 GCF_000754665.1 Bison bison bison | reverse complement strand
CAAATAGCTGTGAAAAGAAGAGAAGCGAAAAGCAAAGGAGAAAAGGAAAGATACAAGCATCTGAATGCAGAGTTTCAAAGAATAGCAAGAAGAGATAAGAAAGCCTTCCTCAGCGATCAATACAAAGAAATAGAGTAAAACAACAGAATGGGAAAGACTACAGATCTCGTCAAGAAAATCAGAGATACCAAGGGAACATTTCATGCAAAGATGGGCTCAATAAAGGACAGAAATGGTAGGGACCTAACAGAAGCAGAAGTTATTAAGAAGAGGTGGCAAGAATACATAGAAGAACTGTACAAAAAAGATCTTCAGGACCCAGATAATCACGATGGTGTGATCACTGACCTAGAGCCAGACATCCTGGAATGTGAAGTCAAGTGGGCCTTAGAAAGCATCACTACGAACAAAGCTAGTGGAGGTGATGGAATTCCAGTTGAGCTATTTCAAATCCTGAAAGATGATGCTGTGAAAGTGCTGCATTCAATATGCCAGCAAATTTGGAAAACTCAGCAGTGGCCACAGGACTGGAAAAGGTCAGTTTTCATTCCAATCTCAAAGAAAGGCAATGCCAAAGAATGCTCAAACTACCGCACAATTGAACTCATCTCACACGCTAATAAAGTAACGCTCACAATTCTCCAAGCCAGGCTTCAGCAATACGTGAACCATGAACTTCCAGTTGTTTAAGCTGGTTTTAGAAAAGGCAGAGGAACCAGAGATCCAACATCCGCTGGATCATCGAAAAAGCAAGAGAATTCCAGAAAAACATCTATTCCTGCTTTATTGACTATGCCAAAGCCTTTGCCTGTGTGGACCACAATAAACTGTGGAAAATTCTGAAAGAGATGGGAATACCAGACCACCTGACCTGCCTCTTGAGAAATTTGTATGCAGGTCAGGAAGCAACAGTTAGAACTGGACATGGAACAACAGACTGGTTCCAAATAGGAAAAGGAGTACGTCAA
>NW_011494921.1:1700361-1709368 GCF_000754665.1 Bison bison bison | reverse complement strand
AGGAGTACGTCAAGGCTGTATATCGTCACCCTGCTTATTTAGCTTCTATGCAGAGTACATCATGAGAAATGCTGGGCTGGAAGAAGTACAAGCTGGAATCAAGATTGCCAGGAGAAATATCAATAACCTCAGATATGCAGATGACACCACCCTTATGGCAGAAAGTGAAGAGGAACTAAAATGCCTCTTGATGAAGGTGAAAGAAGAGAGTGAAAAAGTTGGCTTAAAACTCAACATTCAGAAAACGAAGATCATGGCATCTGGTCCCATCACTTCATGGCAAATAGATGGGGAAACAGTGGAAACAGTGTCAGACTTTATTTTTGGGGGCTCCAAAATCACTGCAGATGGTGACTGCAGCTATGAAATTAAAAGACGTTTACTCCTTGGAAGGAAAGTTATGACCAACCTAGATAGCATATTCAAAAGCAGAGACATTACTCTGCCAACAAAGGTTCGTCTAGTCAAGGCTATAGAGAAGGCAATGGCAACCCACTCCAGTACTCTTGTCTGGAAAATCCCATGGACGGAGCAGCCTGGTAGGCTGCAGTCCATGGGGTCGCTAAGAGTCAGACACGACTGAGCGACTTCACTTTCACTTTTCACTTTCATGCATTGGAGAAGGAAATGGCAACCCACTCCAGTGTTCTTGCCTAGAGAATCCCAGGGACAGAGGAGCCTGGTGGGCTGCCGTCTATGGGGTCGCACAGAGTCGGACATGACTGAAGTGACTTAGCAGCAGCAGCAGCAGTCAAGGCTATGGTTTTTCCAGTGGTCATGTACGGATGTGAGAGCTGGACTGTGAAGAAGGCTGAGTGCCGAAGAACTGATGCTTCTGAACTGTGGTGTTGGAGAAGACTCTTGGGAGTCCCTTGGACTGCAAGGAGATCCAACCAGTCCATTCTGAAGGAGATCAGCCCTGGGATTTCTTTGGAAGGAATGATGCTAAAGCTGAAACTCCAGTACTTTGGCCACCTCGTGCAAAGAGTTGACTCACTGGAAAAGACTCTGATGCTGGGAGGGATTGGGGGCAGGAGGAGAAGTGGACGACAGAGGATGAGATGGCTGGATGGCATCACTGACTCGATGGACATGAGTCTGAGTGAACTCCAGGAGATGGTGATGGATAGGGAGGCCTGGCGTGCTGCAATTCATGGGGTCACAAAGAGTCGGACACGACTGAGCGACTGAAATGAACTGACCTGAACTGAGAATGAAGACAGATCCCTTGGGAGGGCATCCTGGATGAAAGGCTTATGACTGTTTAACCATGAGGCAAGTCTGTTAACCCATTTAGGCGATCTCTTATTACTCTCAGGGAACAGAAGAGCACCAGAACATAGTACCATCTGAACACGTTTTTTTAAAAAATCCAAGAGTAGTCTGTCTATTGTCATGTAGAATAAATTTAAATAGTAACTCCAGCAATCAAGATAATTTAAAAGGAACAGCCTACATAAAGCCCATAATGAAATAAAGCTTATACAGTGAAAACAGAGTTACATTTACAAGAGACGCTTCTTGTCCAGCTCCACTTACACAATGACCACAGTGTCTGGAAAAGGTGCAAATCAAAACTTGGAGAGACACATGTCAGTTTCCTGCTGTATTTTTATACATCTGCTTGGATTTTAAGAGTAATCCAAGGTAAAACACTCCTATCCCTTAATGCTCCTTGTAAGGCAAAGATCCGCCCAACGATCTTTTTTATTAAAATGATGAACAAAAAGCATTTTTAAACAAATAAAGGTTAACTGCACATCACATCATTCATAGGCATGACAAACTGTCGTCTTCTCCTTTTTTAATGAAAAATCTGGACTTCCCGTCTGCCCCTGCCTTCCAGCTGGAAGGAAGAGGCTGCCTTTAAATGGCGTGTTTGCTCCACATGCACATTCTCCAGAGAACGACAAAGGAGAGCGCTCTGAAACACACAACTGGCTTTATAGATGTGTGAGGTGTTGGGAGGTGACTAAGCAATGTTATTTTCAGCAAGGGAAATACAGATGAAATTTAACTGCTTCCTAGTCCCTGTGTAAGAACTGAGAATTTATGAACTGACATGAAACTTCAGCATAGGAATCTCTTCACAAAACCTTCTTCCCCCCTGGAATCACTTTTTATCAGGTGTGAATAAATATGCAGCCTTATTATCAAGTCATAAATATTCTCTCAGGAATTCTTATTAACACATAAATGCTCACAAGAGTTCTAATTTTCTTTATCAAATTCTAGCAAGAGACAGAAATAAAAGGTACTCGTTATTTTCTCACAACAAATTTGTTTCAGTAACAATAATACAGATGTAAATGGATGATTTTAAGATGTACCCTGATGGAAAGTCACCTCATTCGATTTGATTGACCTCTTACCTAATATTGTCCAGCTAACAATCTGATTAAGAAGAGGCAGTCCTTGTTTCTTGAGTAGACTGTGATGGGTGCCATACACAACACACATGGAAAACACGACGCTCAGCATCTGAAAACAAACCCAGAAGACGTGAGAAGAGAGGAGGTGGTGAGCGGCCAGGTATATACTGGAAAGATACTTAGAAAACCGCTTCAACCGCTGGAATCTGGCCAAAATGCTATTGAAATTGGACCAGCTCACCTTCCTGTGGCCAAGACCAAGAGTCGGAATTCCTGGACTAAGCAAAGGGCCGTCCTTTATAAGCACGAATGAGGCACTCTACACTTTCAACATACGTTACCACACTGTGTCTGCTTGGGAATATGTTCTCAATCTTGAAGGTTTCTTAAATCACGGGCATGCAGAGGGTGGACTGCACACAGCCTGGTGTGTCTGCCTGAATGTCTTCCCCCTCTGGCCTCACTCACGGCAGGTCTGTTTACACATTCAGTACACATCTGTGGCCTGAGGGGTCACTGGTGCTGAGAATGCAAGGAGTGTAGAATTCTTTAGGGAGTACACATAAACTGGCAGAGCTGGAAAACTATGGCTTGTAGGCTGGTGCTTGCTTTTAGAAATGCTGCTTTATTGAAATCTTGTTTTCTTTACTGTTGTAGTCACTGCCATTCGTTTACCTATTGTCGATAGCTCCCTTTGCCCTGCAATGGTAGAGCTGAAAACTGACAAGACTCCATATGGCCCACAAGCCTAAAATACGTACAGTCTGGCTCTTCAGAAAAATGTGTGCTGACCCCTGAATTAGTGGATTAACAGCCAGTTTAAGAAATGAGCTAAACTATGGTTGTGAACCAAGTAAACTCTCTTAAAGTTCAGATTAGCAACCTGATCACCAAATCCTAAAGACACATTTAATTTACTCATGTTTTCAGTGAATTAAGGAGAAATGCTGTCAATAAATCTATGACACAATCCTAGGATCCTTTCAATTGTAAGACACATTCTCATTTCAGATACATTAAAATATGAAAAAGCACAAATCTTCAAATCAAACATATATATATATATGGTACACAACAGAGGAGTGAATGCAAATTAATAAGGTTAATATAAGAGGCAATTTTTTTTCAATCAGATTTACCTTATATTTAGGAGCATTTCTAACAAAGTCCATAAGAATTTTAACATGGTATTTTTTGTTCCTAAGAGTGAGATGCAGAAACACTCACCTTTGTCAAAATATTCACTATTACAGGTGAATTTTGTCAAAGCTACTATGGTTTAGTGTAAAGCCAATCCGTGTACCAAATACAATGAAAAGATATGTTTCAATGGCTTGATAGGATCTTTAATGAAAATATTTCTCTTTTTCATATGTTCTGTGTTGTTCTCCAGAATGAGTTAACATCTTTCATGTGTTGCATATTTTAATTTTTGAGTGTTCTTAGAACAACTATTATCCCAGCTTTACTCTGAGTAAATTTTTTGAGAAGAGTCCGATATGTTTTCTTTTTAATCAATGTTCTAGATGTGGCTTATTTTTTATTGTTTAAAAGGAAAAAAAAAAGTGACTTCTACTCTTATCTACAGTAAAGCTATTATTTTACAGAATATGACATCATATAACCTCTTACCACCCTATTGAATATTGTCTCTACTGATTAAAAAACAAGCAGACTGAAGCTCTATTACTGAAAATCACACATCTACGTACAAAGAGTAGCTGGGAATTAACTCAATTTGGAAACATCAAGTTCAAAGTTCTTTTCACCACTCCAAAGCCACCAACCAAGGTGAAGTTTATTTTCTCCTAGCATGTCATCTGAAGTCTTAAAGTGGCTAATCTTCATATAAACATACTCAGCAGCTGCTTTCACTTCAAAGAACTTATTCTTTCCTGACCCTAAAGAGGACAACACAGAATCTCAGAACAGAAGAAGCCCTTTTCAGTTCAACCTCTTGGTCAATACCTCTTCAGTTTAGTTCAGTTCAGTTGCTCAGTTGTGTCTGACTCTTTGTGACCCCATGGACCGCAGCACGCCAGGCCTCCCTGTCCATCACCAACTCCCAGAGTTTACCTAAACCCATGTCTATTGAGTCGGTGATGCCATCCAACCATCTCATCCTCTGACATCCCTTTCTCCTCCAGCCCTCAATCTTTCCCAGCATCAGGGTCTTTTCCAATGAGTCAGCTCTTCGCATCAGGTGGCCAAAGTAGACTTATACCTCCTTAATCTCTGCTCTCCAGGCATTTAGGGGCGAGGGGGCAGGGGGCAGCTCCTGTTGACCTTTTTGCTACTTTAGAGAATGTATTTACTTTATTCCTTCTAGAGAATGTATTTCCTTTTAATATCTTAAACAGAAAACTCTCTTCTCTGCTCTTTTTATTGAGTAGTAAAAACATGATGGCATCTTAAGAACGAGATAATTAAATACAACCATAAGGTGCATTTTATCATGTCATATATATAACATACTATTGAAAATCTGTAACCCACCTGTAATAGATGTAACACCAGCTCTTCATTTATAAAACTATCTTTTCTTTTTATGACAGATGTTACAACAAACAGGGAGAGTAGAAGAACCAGCAAGCCTGCACCCACTCTGTTTTAAAACACAATTCACAATAGAATAGGTCAGTGGCAAACTTATATGGAGACTATTTATAAACTTCTTTTCCTCTCAGCCTGAGTCCTGCTCATCTGTATCAACAGTGCTTGAACAGGACGGACAGGGAGAGACTGATGAAAGGAGCGGAAGGGTCTTTACAGAGACAAGAGAATCAGAGCAATGGGAAGTAACAAATAAATCAAAATGTTTGAATTCATCTTTGCACATGCTGTTTACAGTTTAAAACAACTGCAAAATGTTTTCACTTAGTAATCGTAAGGTATGGCTAAGAGAGAATAGTCCTAGAATTCAATACTGTTTTTTGAGCTCTGCAGATAAATTGATTTCACAGAATAATTTCTAATCTAAGTCCATAATTATTATTCTCACAGAAATGAGAATAAATGTATTAATTTTTAGATAACACATACTTTAAAATTAACATATACTTTAAAAATATTGTTGTGGTTTCTTTCAGTTAAAAAGAATACCCTCATCTATTAAAGATTGAGTTAGACTGCTAAAAAATTTCCTTACACAGAGTTCAAAAGAAAGTAATGAAGATGATTACATAATTAGAAAACAAGAGAGTAAAAGGTTAATGAAATAATGATCATTTAGCTTCCCAAGCACATACACACACAGCCAATAGATTATATGATAATAATTTAAAACTAAAAACACAGGTAACCAGTAATTTTACAGATTCGTTTGGGACACATTGAGGGGAAATAAACCTAAGAGCAGCAAGGAGAATTCAAGTAAGGTATAAAGAATTTTCTAACCGCATACATGATTAAACATGAGAAAGCTGTCAAGGTGCACAGAGATGCCCCCCTCCCCAGTGGAGATCTTTATGTTCAAAGTAGAAGAGAATTTCATCTTTCTAAGGCATTAAAAATGTGGACTTGCTCAAAGGCAAAGACAGATTGTATCAGTCATCAGCAGCTTTTTAGACCTGTTAATTTCAGCAACTGAACATGTTTTTCATGTGAAATCATGTACTGGTTCCCCCAACATACAAGAGCTTCTAGACATTTTTTAAATTGTTGGAAATTTAAGTTACCACTGGCACAATTTCATTTTTTATGAAGGCCCAGAAGCATCTTCAGGGAGTTTCAATGCCTCTCAGAGCCGGGCCAAAATGATGACTCATGGTTTAGTATTAATATTTTAACTTCCAGGTTGTTCACATGATTTTAAACTCATGGCCAAGATGTGGTTCATATAGTGTTGATTGAGAAAAACAATTGTATTCAAAAGAAAGTAAGTTAAAATAGTGTCCATACACTAGAAAGATATCTGGCTTTCGTCCTACAACAGGCATAAGTGGGAACACGGCCAGTAGCAAACAGAAGAAAATCCAACTCAGCGAGATGCTCTAAAATAAAGAAAAAAGTTATCTTTAGACATTATGGTACAAACAACTGTCTTCGTTGTTTCACAGACTACATGGTTGTGAAACTAAGAAGAAAATTCAAAGCCTTACGTTCGTTTAGTCTAAAAGTAACATAGCTACTACCTGTGAAGGATCTGTTAAGTTGGAGGCTCTCTATTAAGTATGATTTAGGTATTATCTCCTTTAATTCTCACAATAACCTCAAGAGGTAGGCTATATTATTCACAGTATTTCAGATTAGGATACTGAGCTCAGAGACGTCAAAGTGTGTAGCACCAGATCTATGACTAGTAAATGAAAGAGCCAGGATTTAAACCAGGATTTAAACTCTTTCAAAGCAAGCACTTCATTCAATTCTTTGTGCATGCTCAGTTGTGTCTGACTCTTTGGGACCCCATACTTTAGCCCACTAGGCTCCTCTGTCCACGGGATTATGCCAACAAAGAATACTGGAGTGGGTTGCCCTTTCCTCCTCCAGGGGATCTTCCTGACCCAGGGATCAAACTCACATCTCCTGTGGCCCCTGCACTGGCAGGCAGGTTTGTTACCACTGAGCCAACCGGGAAGCCTCATTCAATTTATAGTCTACCGTACGCTGATGACATCTTCGAGAAAGCTGGCCTACTATGAAATGATTGCATCCAGGAGGGATAAAAGTAAAAACATTTCTGTAGTTAGATTAAGGCCAAAAAATTATCAATAATTCCACTAACTGGAACATCTTGTAGGTTCTCATAGAAGAGAAAGAAGAAATGTCTATCTTCGTGCTACTTCCACCAAAAAGCATCAAAGTGGAAACATGAGAATATTTTTTGTAGCACATTGTAATTGCCTATATAGTTAAAGGCAGAAAATCAGGGGTAATTACAATAATGATTCAGTAAAAAAAAAAAAGTTGTGAAATATGAAGTATAGGATGATTCCTTTCTTCCTCTTTAAGAATGAATGTGTAGGAAAAAAATCCAGAAGAGTTAACAACATGCAATGTCTGGGTGACGGGACTGTGGGTGGTTTTTTCCTAAATCTTTGCTTATTTGTGTATTCTCATTTGTCTTCAGGGATACATGTAATGCATAAAAAATAAGCTCTGCAAAACATACACAAAACAAACAACAACAACAAAAAACCCCGAAAATCAGGAGTAATTCTATTTTAAAATCATCTATCATGAACAAATTCTTCTCCAGAGAAAGCATGATGGGGCCCTGGACCAGGGGACGTGACCCCTTCGGATCTGAGCCCAGAACACGGCCCCTCCTGCCCGCGCTCTGCTCTGGGCAGCTCCTCGGTGGCATTTAGACATTTGAGGCTAAAGGAACCTAGGAAGCCTTTCAGAGAAGGATGTATCAACTGCACTTCTTGAGTATTTCAATCACCAGAAGATGAGTTCACTTTGCTATGAAAATCTACACGAATCACTGACACCTTTAAGTCAACCTCAGTCCTCCTGTCAAAAGGATCAGGATCTTTATGTAAGGACACATTCTACGCTTCTCTTAAAAAATGAGCAATTCCCAGAGTTAAAACACATATCCAGAAACGTCGCTACGAATCTGCCCAGGGTTGAAGTGAGTAGTACTTATACCTTTGCTCGAGTCCACAGCGCAGTGATAAACGGCCAAGCGGCGAGGGCAACGAGTCCAGCTGTGAGCATGTAGCGGTAGAAGAAACTGAGCACCTGAGAATGTAATTCAAAGAAGACAGGGAAAAGGAGGTCACTGCCAACGAGATATGCACGTGCATGAAAGAGACCTGAAAACGTGTAAGTGGTAAATTACTTACTAATACTTCAACTCCCAGGATAAAGAGCAAGAGGTATCCAAGGAAGCGTCGTGGAGGGAAGGTCGACAGTAAGGTGACAAAGCCTTGAATAACTGGGATTCTGTGTAACAGGATTATTTAATAAAAAATTATTTATAACCTATGTTGAGTATAAAAAATTAGTTCTCGTATAGCAAAACATTAAAATTTTGTGTGTAGAAATCAGGAAATTTTCGATTCATAGATCTTTCAAAAACTAAGATAATTTCTAACAGATTTGTTTCAATGCTTTAACTTACCTACATCTTTTTTGAAAAAAACATTAAAATCTTGTGTGTAGAAATCAGGAAATTTTCGATTCATAGATCTTTCAAAAACTAAGATAATTTCTAACAGATTTGTTTCAATGCTTTAACTTACCTACATCTTTTTTGAAAAAAACATTAAAATCTTGTGTGTAGAAATCAGGAAATTTTCGATTCATAGATCTTTCAAAAACTAAGATAATTTCTAACAGATTTGTTTCAATGCTTTAACTTACCTACATCTTTTTTGAAATCTGTAAGTATATTAGGAAAAATGTATCTTCTGAATTAAGTTGATAATGATCATAATAATTTGCTTGGTTTTTTATAAACATTAATGACAATAAATGAGTCTTACTTGATCTGAGTTTAAAAATTTTTTTGTTCAGTCGCTAAGTTGTGTCCAACTTTCTGCGACCCCATGGACTGTAGCCTGCCAGGCTCCCCTGTCCATGTGATTTCCCAGGCAAGAATACTGCAGTGGGTTGCCATTTCCTTCTCTAGAGTTTAAACACAGGCACATGCAATTACAGATACAACATCAGAAATAAAATAAATG
>NW_011494921.1:1684189-1700261 GCF_000754665.1 Bison bison bison | reverse complement strand
AAACTGACAACATTTTTAAAATTCACTAAAATTAATTTTATATTGAAATCTCAACTGTCTTCAACTTAATCTAGGTAGAGAAAATCTTAATTGCACTTTTTCATTGGGCAAAATAACCTTTTCCAAACTCAATTTAAGATGTCACTAATCGTACACTAATTATAATTAAATGTGACTTCACAACCATTTAAAATGTATTACATACTTGAGTACGTTTTACTTTTTATCACTAGAAAAAATTTTTTAGCATTTGTAGTGCATTATTAAGTAGGCAATTATAAAATGTCAATATGATTTGGTTTATAACCTTTTCTAATTAAAAACAATGGTTACATATTGTCATCAAAACAATTAAAGTACCATGTAGGGAAGAAAAGCTAACACCAGTCAAAAGGAGAATATTTCTTTTGTTCTCAGCAGTGATGATTCAATAAAATCACTTAGTTTTTTTCTAGAAGAAAAGTGAAATTTGATGTTTTATTTTCTTTATCTATCAAAAAGATACAGAACACAGCGTATTTTCAAAATCACAGGGTCCCTTAAAATTTAAATATACATGTGCTCTTCACAAATAGAACATTTAATAATTTAGGAGGGAATTTTAGATAAAACTTCTCATTCTAAAAAGTTTTAAACCAGAAAAAATGACATTAGAAAAAATTGATTTAAATATGTGTAACCAGCAACTGTATTCCTTTCAAATGGAAAAGTAACAGGCTGTTCTTTCGTCAGTGTCTTTTTACCTTGTATTTGAAAAAGTTAGTATTTAAAATATTTTAATATTAATTTTTATTTTTGATATTAAGAAGAGGTGATCAAAGCTGGAGTTAACACAAATTAGAATAGAAACATACACTGTATCGTTTCAAACGTGCTTGCCAACCCTGACAGGACCCTTATTCTGCACTGTCATTCCCTGGTCTGCTTTTGGGGTCTGGCTTGCTCAAAGGATGCCCAAGATTAAGTTTATATTCTAGACTACTGGTGCAGATGCAGAAATCAACACGGTCCACACCACGATCCTCACTTCCTATGAACATGAACCAACCCAGCGTTTCAGCAATTTTGTTTTAAAGAGCACGAGAGCTTGGCCTTGATGTTTTCTATGACGATAGAGTCCATTTCAAGTTCAACCTGTGAGGAAGTACTTAAAGATGGAACCACAGCATACAGGAATAATCTCCCCTAATCCTTGCAAGTACACATTACTAGATTGAATTTAATTACAAACTTTCATTCATCTAGGTTTACATGATAGCTGAGAAAGGAGGGGCAAAAATGTAAGGAGCCAAAGCATGCAAACTGCCTCGTGAAAGATAAAAGATAGGCTGGAAACTGGGACGATGAGACTTCAAAAGGCAAGCCACTCCTGACACAGAACAATCCATATTAATTATTTTGTTTTCACTCCAGATTTTTCTTCTAAAAGATATATGAAGAAAGGAACCGAGGCCAAAGCTGTCTCAGGGAAAAAAAGATGAAGTCAAAAGGGAAAAGTAAAATAAAAAGCGTATTTAGGGAATTCCCTGGTGGCCCAGTGGGTAGGACTCCATGCTTCCACTTCTGAGGGCCTGGGTTTGATCCCTGGTTGGGAAACGAAGACCCTGCAAGCTGTGAGGGGCAGCCAAAAAAAAAAAAGAGGATGTTTATATGCACCATTTATGCTGTTATACATGGAATCAGAGGGCTGGGAGATTTGACAGTACTGTAAGTCTCTTTCATGACTTATGCTACAGAAATCCACTTATGCTACTTAATGCCTTTGAAATACAGATGTAACTGTCAGTGAAGTGAGAAACAAGACCACAAGACACATTACTTACTCTCTGAGAACCGCGTACCATATTGGCAACGGCAACAAACAGTATACATAGTAAGTCCAGGGACAGGCTTGAATCAGCAGGAAGAATGTGACGGAAACGCCAACGGCTACAAAAGCACACGGCAGGAGACGGCTGGGGTTCTGCAAGTCAAACAGAACACTGAAAACACTCTTAAAAGACATTTTATGAAGTAAAGGAAACATATTACTTTCTTTCAGTGACTCCACAACTAGATGATCGATCTAAGAACTGCATTTTAAAAGAAACCTGTCACTGGAGATAGCGGGAAGCCTGGGACTGCGGCAGTTAGGCAAGTCTCCATTTAAGGGGACAACCTTCCTACAGTTTGCTGTCAAATAACTCGTCTGGAACTCTGAGCATAGCTCTCCTGAGTAACAATTTATAGATGTTGACTGAGCTCACTGCCTAGCGCACAAAAGCCCACTGGATCTACAGTAAATGGTGGGACTTCATTGGGAACAACGCCTCTATCTGTTCCAGCTTCAATTGACCAGCCGCGCTCGCTGCTCTCCCCACCGCTTAACCACAGGAGGATCGCTCGGGCACATCTTCGCTCCTGCCCCCCGCCAAGCAGCAAGGGAGCCGCTCAGTGGCAGCGCATGGACGCGGCAGGCTCTGGGCCGGGAGCAATGAGGCCCGTCGGGGGCAGCAAGGCCAGCGATGAGGACAAGAGCGCGCCGATGAAGGCCGCGCTAACAGCAGCAGGAGGAAGGAGCAGGACTGCAGGGCCAGGCGGCGCCCTCTCGCCTCTGCTCCTTGTTTCCCCTTGTCTTGCTGCCCAAGCTGAATAATGGGAGAATTACGAATTACCTTCTGGAGCAGGTGAGGTTAGGGAGGAAAAGCAAATGAGTTTCCCCCTTTATAATTCCTCCCTTCTGCTCTAAAATGTCACCAGAAAGGGAGCAAGGAACCAAGGATAAACTAGAGCAGGGTTTTAAAAAGGAAGGTAAAACATAGCACTGTGATTAAGCGTTTGGAGCTACACAGATCAGAGTTCAAATCCTGCTTCTGTCAAATCCTGCTCCCTGTATGACCATGAGCTGGAGAAAAAAAAAACAAAACTTGAAGATTCTGAGACTTAATTTCATCCCATCTATAAAGTGGGAATAATAATATCCGTATCTATTTATCAGAGCTAGTCATGGTTAAATGAGATTATGAAAAGAGCTTACCAAAATGCCCAGAATATTACTACTGCTTAAGAAATAACGGCTCCTATTATCGCCTCTATTTTCCTTCTCTCCTCTTCTTCTCTGCATTAGTCCCAGCAGTCAGTGGAGAAACCTACCCAGTGACTGGCCCTGGAAATGGAGACACAGGCCAGACAGGATGGAGGACCCGGAGTAAGGGGGCAGGAGGAGAAAGGGCAGAACTCAGAGACAGACAGGGAGGGCCCTAACGCGGAAGGTGCCCGAGGCAGGCAAGCACTGTAGGGATTGAGACTGGTTTCACATCACTCTGAGAAGAGCAAAATCATAAGAAAATAAATTTAAACAAGTACGTAAAAAGATCCTTGAGGGATCTTCCAGGTCAGCACAGTATCGTATAATTATCCAAACATTTGACACATAAAGCAACAGACATTACAAATAAATATCTACTTGTAGGAAACCAAATCAAAAAGAAGTCAGTTCAGCTAAAGTAAAAATGGAAAGAACTTTAAATAACAGGAATGGGAGACATTTTCTCCCTCATCACAATTAACTCGGGGCCTTTCCAGATCCTCCAAAAAACACCTGAGGATAATGAACCATGCTGTGTGCACTGAGGTTACCCCTCCATCCAACAGTTCTTAAGTCACACCGTCTATGCCACGCTCTGTACGAGGTGCTGACCAAGAAGGAATTTAATCCCCACAGAGATGGAATCACGGGGCTTGGTTTAAGAGGTTAACCTTTTGAGATTTACCCAAGTAACAAGGGAACAGGAAAGCATGCAGATAAATAAGGATATTTACTTCTAAAGCAAAAGACGTCTGAACTAGCAAGCAGAGAACGGATGCAAGTTAAATGCAGAGATCAACTTGGAGGAGCTGTGGCAAATTACCTTTAAAGAGAATGTTCACTGCAGACCTGTCTGTAATGGTGATACATCAGAAACAACCTGTATAGTCTGAGGGACACTGTCAGGCAGAAGTGACATCAACTTTGGTGGTGGTTGTTCAGTCGCTCGGTCGTGTCCCCGTGTACGACCCCATGGACTGCAGCACACCAGGTTCCCTGTCCTTCACCATCTCCTGGAGTTTGCTCAAACTCGTGTCAAACTCCCAGAGTTTGCTCAGACTGAGTCAGTGATGCCATCCAACCATCTCATCCTCTGTCACCCCCTTCTCCTCGGGTTTTCAATTTTTCCCAGCATAGCTGGAGTCAGACCAAAAGTTAATTTCAGTGCTTCTGTTCTATTTGCCGTCAGTCTGGCTAAACCATTTGACTCACTTTCACTCTCTTCACTGGCTAAACCACTTAGCTTGTCTCACGTCTGCTCCCACGTCCGGAGAGGAGGGCAGTGTTGGCTGGGAGCTCCTCTCTCCCTCCCTCCCAGCCGTCGACCAGCCCCCTTCTCGGTGACGTGTGGTCCCTCCAGGGAGCCGGGGTACCGCGCACTGCTGAAGCCTCCATGCTCCCCAACCGCAGGCACCAGGCTCTGCAGCTGCAGCTCCCTTACCCCCAACTGCTCTCCACGGCCCCTTTTCGTCAATGCTTCCGATTTCTGGCAATGTACTCTTCCTCCCAAACTGCTTAGATGCTGTCACTTCACTAGATGATAAACTCTCACTGAAGAAGAACCAGAATGTTTTCGCAAACAGAACCAAAGGGTTCAAAATACTTTTAATGAACTCAACTGCAGTGGTCAGTTTGGGGCAATTTTTTAAATACTGTTTATTTTATATTGGAGAAAAGACAACTAACAATGCTGTGATGGTTTCAAGTGGACAGCAAAGGCACTTGGCATTACTACCCAGCACTCAAACCTCACTTCCTCCCCATCTTAGCCGAATGGCCTTGTGCAAGTTACTTAAACAACTCCAGTCTCCTCTTTTGTACAGCCTGCTTCCAGCACTGTTACAAGCTTAAAGGGGCAAAATAAACTTCAAATAGCCAGCTGAATGCCTAGATACATCCTTCACTAAAACATCTTTGTTTTTGTCTCTTTTCCTGTCATGTAAGAAATTATTTTTATTCTAGCCCATTTCACAATCATTCAAATAATGAAAATTACTTGGGTTAAATAATTTAAGATGCATTAGAGCACTATAAAAATGCAATAAACACTACTGTTCTTCCTTCCATTATAGAAAAATAAAATATAAAGTTGAAAAAACTTACTGTTGGAAATGTGTACAGACTATTACTATCAATAATACACCATCCGGATATATTACTTTTTAGAAGATTTGGACAAGGTAATCATCATTAGAGAATGAAGTAAAGAAAATGGAAGTGGCATATTATCCCTGGTAAATGACAGTAATAAATTTTAAAGAGTAAAGTATTTTAATATAGTAAACCATATATGTACTGTTATATTTTCTCAGTTGTATAAAGTATTACTAAAGAACAGGGGTTTTTTGGTTTTTTTGTTTGGTGTTGAAAGTACAATAAATGAGGGACTAGTTCTTAAAATGAGGATTAGAGGAAGTTCTGGAAATTCATGTTTAAGAATTTTAGAAAGATGAAAAAGGGAAGGACAGTTCCAAAAATATATCCATATTGTTTTAAAAGGAACATTTTGAACAAGTGATTTTATTTCTTTCCAGCTCCTAAACTTAATATCGGATGAAGTTAAATATATCGCTCTGAAACTGTTTTCTGATTACCTATATTATAGAAAGATATGGAATACTTATAACACGCTAAATAAATATACAAATGAACAGAAAGTCCACACAGTTAATGCCACAGGTGAATGTAAACTACACAGCTACCTTTATAGCTCTCTTCTGTTACAGGACTTATTACTGATACGCTCTTTTCCCCAGTAAAGAAATAGAGATTTCTGAGAAAAAAAGACCCACCGTGACAAAAGCGAGAAAAAAAGACCCACCGCGACAAAAGCGGACGAGAGAGCCGGCCTGGAACAACGCGTACCCTAAGCGAGCGCTCTACAGCTGGTCAGATTCCACTTCCTTCCTCAGGCCTTTGGCCTGGCAGTGTCGCCTGAATCTTCAGTTTTTCTGAACCTACCTTGGCCTCTGTGCTAACGCCTCTCATCAGGTTGCAGTGAGACTTGATGATCAACAGAGACGCGTACGAGGTCCATCCCACGAAACCAAGGACGACGTTGAAAGCCAGGAAGAACCTGTCATAGGTGTGGTAGTAGGCCAGGCCTCTCAGGGCGAGGTGGATCAGCTGCCGACAGAGCGAGACCTGGAGGGAGCGGGGGCACAGCGGCCACGCGGAAAGGAGAACCAGGCGTCAGGGGGAGGGAAAGTACTCCAGTCAACGTAACTGCAGACGGCACAGCAAAAACAGATTCTGGTTGTTCAAGGGTCTTCTTGCAAGGGATAAATAAGAAAAAAATCCTGAATAAAATAAAATTTAAAATCTTGATAAGAAAGGATATTTTAAGTGCAAACTATCGATGAGATGTGTAGCGACTTTACATGATTCATTTTGTGAATTCATTCTCTTCAGAGGACACATGAAGGAAATGGCTCTTTAACTCACAGACTTAGCGGGTGAACATGTGGTTGCTGGGGAGGCGGGAGGGGACAATCAGGGAGTCTGGGATGGACACGTACACACTGCTGTGTTTAAAATGCATAACCAACAAGGGCCTACGACGTAGCACGGGGAACTCCGCCCACTTATGCGGCAGCCTGGCTGAGAAGGCAGTCTGGGGGAGAATGGGTACATGTATGTGTGTGGCTTGAGGCCCTTCGCTGCTCACCTGAAACTATCCCACCAGTGTTCCTTGGCTACACCCTAATACAAAGTAAAAATATTCTTTAAAAAATGGCTCTATATGTCCCTAACAGAAAGGCCCATATTTACATTTTTTTACTTTCTTATTATTAGATTACCCAAATCAGTTATAAAGTGAAAGTCACTCAGTTGTGTCCAACTCTTTGTGACCCCATGGACTATACAGTCCATGGAATTCTCCAGGCCAGAATACTGGAGTGGGTAGCCTTTCCCTTTACCAGGGGATCTTCCCAATCCAATCAGTTACAAAACATTATTAAAATAGCTTAATATTTAAGAGGAGAGTAATTTGCCGTTGAAAAACTATAATAAAAATAAGCATTAGAAATGCCATTGTACTACTTAGGCAATTTTAGAAATGAAAATAGAATTCTCTTTTGCTTTAAACTTTTATGACCATTTAACAAAGAGGAAAATTTATGAAAAAGACAATGGGGTAGGAATTGGGAAAAGTCAAAGCTTCAGAATAAACTATTAAATTTATAATAGTGTGAAAGTGAAAGAAAGTGAAAGTGAAGTTGCTCAGTTGTGTCCAACTCTTTTCGACCCCATGGACTGTAGCCCACCAGGCTCCTCCATCCATGGGATTCTCCAGGCAAGAGTACTGCAGTGGGTTGCCATTTCCTTCTCCAGAGGATCTTCCCAACCCAGGGATCGAACGCAGGTCTCCCGCATGGCAGGCAGATGCTTTGACCTCAGCTACCAGGGAAACCACATGATAGTGTGAAGCCAGCTCTAAATGTACAAGTATGTCACGTTCTAAAATACCACGCATAAGCAGGATGACAGAGGCTTGGGACATATTTTCTCATTACAGAAAACAGCAATCGTTCATTAACAACATTAACCTAAAAAAGTTCACCTACAACATTGTCTGAAATTAGAGAAGTCTATCCATGGGGCCAAAGCAGCTGCTTCTGAAATTCAGCCCTTCCATGCAGGGTCAGGACAGCTCCCTGGCTGGCTCACTCTGCTCTCACCATATCTGCCCCTCTCCATACCTGAACGGTCAGCTGTTTATACACACAAGGCCTGCATACTTACTGCTTCATCATACTTTTTCTGTTTTATGTAGTATCTTGCTTTTCTTAAAATGTTGGCCTGTTTAGTATCAGATAGCGACCTATAAAAGAGAAAAAAAAAAAGGCTTAGGTTTAAAATGTTTTCTCATTTCAATTATATTTTTGCTTTTTTTTTGCTTGATTGAAAATAAAAGAATAGAATAGTGAAAATTGAGAAAGAGGGAAAGAAACAAACTCTGAGCTGCCGAGGACCAGCCCCGGCTGATCCAGGGTATTGCAAACTGCATCTTTGTTGGTTATCTGAACTCTCCCGAGAAATAGTTTATAGTTAAATTTGGTTTTCTGGACTCAAAGTTGCAACGAAAAACTCCACTTAAAACAGTCACACAACACGTCACTGGAAGAAATGGAATGCTCTGGCTAACAAAGAAAAGTATGATTAGATCAATAGAATCAGTGAAACAGCAAACGAGTGATGTGCGTTACAACACTCAGCCCTCTCATGCTCGTGGTAGATGTAACAGACAGGGCGGATTCATTACCCTATCTTGTGTCCCTGGGGGTTTCCCTGTGGCTCAGCTGGGAAAGAACCCACCTGTAGTGCAGGAGACCCTGGCTAGATTCCTGGGTCGGGAAGACCTGCTGGAGAAGGGATGGGCTACCCACTCCAGAATTCTTGGGCTTCCCTTGTGGCTCAGCTGGTAAAGAATCTGCCTGCAATGTGGGAGGCTTGGGTTCAGTTGTCCCTGAGCCAGACAGGGCCCGACAGTTTTCATTATCAAAGAGAGCTGGGCAGAGCTTAACCAGCAAGTAGTCAGTCAAAAATCTGAATCGATTTGCAATTTTGGTACTCTACCATATACTTTTTTGGTTTCCCTATCTTTCATTTCTCTTTCTACCGTTTCCCTACCCTGTTTTACCACAGTAAAAACCTTAAAGACACAGGAACAACACTCCTAATACTGCATAAGTAATTTTTAAATAAGTATAAACACAAAATTGAACACAAACTGCTTAACTAGAATCTACATTCCTAAAGTGCATACCTTTACATTATAAAAGTGTAAAAATGTTGAAGAATGTACTAGGTCAGATCATATGACGCTGATGTTTCTGTACGTCAAAAACTACTAAAAATTTTTTGACAATTTCATATAGCTCAACATATAATCACTTGTCTTTTTTCTACTTGGTTTCAGTAGCTTCTAAAGAGGTAAGATGGTGACTTGCAGGAAAGTCCTCTTTACGCATTGTTATTAATTTGGGTGGGTCACAGACATCTTTCAGGATCTGAAACTCACTCCAGAGTTTTCAAAATAAACATGATTCAAAATCTTACATAAGATTTTAAGAAAATCCAAGAACCATAGAAACTCATCTGTGAGCTCCCTCGAGTTCTGTACAGACCCCTGACTAAGAAGAATCCGTGCCCACTTCGAGGAATCTCAGATCCTCCAACTCATGGGAACCCACACACTCTGTCAGGGCTTCCCTGTAGCTCATATGGTAATGAATCTACCTGCCATGCAGGAGACCTGGATTCGATCCCTGGGTCAGGAAGATCCTCTGGAGAAGGGGATGGCAACCCACTCCAGTAACCTTGCCTGGAGAACCCATGGACAGAGCAGCCTGGGGGCTGCAGTCCGTGGGTAGCAAAGAGTCATACATGACCGAACGACTAACACTACTGTTAAACACTTCGCCAGACTGGAGGAAGATCCCGGGACTCACTGGGATTTGGAGGAAAAGGTACCAGGAAGCAGGAATTCATGAAGAAAAATAAGTTACTTCAAAATGTTGCCATGACCCAGTTCTCTGTCTTTCAGACACCTCGAAGTTTGGAATATCTTCTTAGAAGTCTCAGAAATGGAATTACTGGGCCAAAGGGCACAGGCACTCATTGAAGGCTACATCTAAGATGTAATTCCAAAGTTCTAAAGAAACCTCCTAAGATGATCTCCCTTCTCCTTGTTCTAATCCACTCCACATCCTAAAATCTTCTAATGAACTTGAAATTGAGATGGGCATCTTATTGTCTACTTCATCAGTTCTAAACTTCCTGGACTACTGATGACCATCTCCTTCTATTCTATTTAATTTCCTGTTATCCCAAATATAAACTCTCAGCTTTATAAAATGGTTAAGCTTTTCAATCATCACCTATCTCGCATTCACGTCTGAGTTATTATTCATAAGGATCCTCTTGTCTCTGCTTTCCAAAATCAAATCTGCATCATCGTTTATGACCCACTCCAAATCTCACCTCACGCCATTAGCACTTTAGTGTGGTCTAATCACCAATTCATTTCTCTCCAACTAAATTTTAACCTCCATGCAGGCCGTTAATTATTTTCATTAATATCAATAATGCTTAGGAAAGTGCAAAGCACATCAATCAATATATCTTAATTGATTAAAGTGCCATCAAAATATCGCAGACCTAAAACAGGAAGAGAACAGAGGCGTGCTCGCTGCTCTTCTGAAAGCACCTAACACTTTCTAAAAAGAGGGGAAAAGCTTGTCCAGAAATTAATTCCTGGACATCAGAATGTTCATTAAAATGTTCTAAACAAACCTCACTGGAGCATTATGACATTAAAGACTCTTATTCCCCATGTAATTTGTTTTTTAGTTTTCTGTTAAGTTGAGAAGGGTACAAAATAAGTCTTAGTATCACGTATTTTAAATATAAAGAAACTTTATGAAAAATGGAAAGTCCAGAATTAAGGTACGATATTTTAACATCATGGAAAAAAAGACAAAACAAATAACAACAATAAGCTAAGTGCGGGGTTGGCAAGGAAGTAGTCAAAGGAGCAGCACATATAAATTAAAGTGAAGAAGGGGTCTGTGTGCTCCATACAGGTGAATCTTGAAAATCAAACTGAACAGAAAAAGGAGAACTGTAAAAAAAAAAAAAAAAAGAACAGATTTTAAAAATGGGGATTCAATGATATTACACCATTTTATTTCTTAAGAGAAAGAAGATCTAAAGAAATATGGTAAAATGTTGACGTTTCTAAAACCTGGATTGTAGGCACAAAGATTTTTATTATAGTCTTTATTCTTCTCAGTGTGAAGAGTTTCATAATTAAAATCGAAAAGATGTTAGCAAAAGGGATATATACACAGACGTACGTGTGCACTCAAGATGCACCTACAGACATGAGAGACTGCAGCCTTGCCCACAGGAGCAAAGGCTGTGAAGGGCGGAGCACAGGCACGGGGACGTCCCGTGGTCATCTGTGTGGTTTTTTATTGTGGAGATGCATTACTTTCTCATTCATATTTGATGAGCCAGATTTTTTAAATAAAATAATTAAAACATTAAAATTTAACCACAGCTTGATGGAAAAACTCAGGCATGCCAATGCTCCCACCAGTAACAATCTGAAAGCCTGACCAAACAAAAGAGGGTGGGACTAACGGAGACAGCAGCATGGAGACGCATGTATCACCGTGTGGAAGTTAGACAGCCAGTGGGAATTCGCTGTCTGACGCACGGAGCTCAAATCCGGGGCTCTGTGGCGACCTAGAGGGGTGGGATGGGGTGGCATGCGGGAGGAGGGTTCCAGAGGAGGGACATACATGCGGCTGACTCCTGCTGAGGCATGGCAGAGACAACACAGTGTTGTAACTAGCCTCCGATTACCTTCTTTAAATAAAATTTTTAAAAATAAATAAATTTAAAGGTACTGGAGAGCTAGCAGACCATCAAGAATTGAAGAGCTGGGAGCCTAGAGAGAAGAAAACCACACAGAAGGAAACCAACATTCTACAAACTGTGACCCTTTGAACATCCCGATACCAGGAAAAACACTGAGAGCCTGGGCAGACAGCCGCTGCTGAGACCCAGAGAGTCCAGCAAAGCCCCCGGCAATGTGACCAGACTGCAGAGACAAAAATGCGGCAGCCCATGCAGCCAGGACTTGGGGACCCAAAAGAGAATGAAACAAATAAAGACTAAAGAGAATAAAATAAATTAAAAGACAAGAGAATAAAAATATACGACGTTCATTCTGGATTTTTAAAAAAGACACGAAAAGAAAGCTATCTGGAATTACTTTACCTACTTTAATACAGATTTTGAAGTGAAGTCTGAAGATGAATGAGAGGAGTTTTATAAGAAGAATTTATACGTGGAAAACTCAGATAAAAAAACAGAGGCCAAGTCCTGGTAAGAGGGGAGATGAACTTTAACATCAAGTTTTAAAAGAATCTATTATCAACATGTTAAGCTTAGCTAAAAAGTAAAAGAATATAAATATTAGTTGTGCACGTTTCTTTGCTGTGCTTGCTATTGTTCCATTCTTCTCATGTAGTTGTTTGAATGCTGTAGAAGAAACTAAATCACGTTTCAGGATTAACACGAATTTCATCATCAGTTTTTCAGGGTAAACGAGTATTTGGAGAGTGAAATCGCTGTAAAAGGCTACCCCTTGAAGTATTACATCTTATCCACTTACATTTTTATTACAAAGATATTTCACTTGCTTTAGAGATCTACCTAATGACATTTAGAACATTCTTTTTTAGAATATCTATTTAAAGGACATTATCAAGAAGACAAAGACAGAAAAAGCGGGATAAAAAATTATTTCTAGAACAACCAGCATTCCTTTAGACCGACCAATGATGTAGAAGCTTGTATTATATTTCATGTCACAATAAGGTAAATATTGTCCTATGTAGGTACATGATGTATAAAAGTTACTCTTTTAATGATTATTTTGAGTTTAAGGTAGAAAATTACACTTCCAGTAAATAGTAAGTCAGACAGATGAAGTGGTAGAAAGATTCACATTAAAACCAATATTTAAATTTGCTCTAAGGTAGAAATGAGAAGTTTTTTTAAAGCTAAAGCAAATGAAGTATTACTAAGTATCAGAGGAACATGAGGAGAAGGCGATGGCACCCCACTCCAGTACTCTTGCCTGAAAATCGCATGGACGCAGGAGCCTGGTGGGCTGCAGTCCATGGGGTCGCAAAGAGTCGGACACGACTGAGCGACTTCACTTTCACTTTTCATTTTCATGCATTGGAGAAGGCAATGGCAACCCGCTCGTGTTCTTGCCTGGAGAATCCCAGGGACGGGGGAGCCTGGTGGGCTGCCGTCTATGGGGTCCGCACAGAGTCGGACACGACTGAAGCGACTTAGCAGCAGCAGCAGCAGCAGCAGCAGCAGAGGAACAATGGAAACAGAAACGACTGAAGCCTTAATATTAAAATACCCTGAGGTGAACAACTATCCCTTATAATCCTTATAATTTTTTTTTCAACTAAACTGAGGCACTTCTGAGAGCAGCATGAAAATGAATAAAGGAAATAGCATCTAAGTGAAGGAAGCCCCGATCACTGGCCGCTGCTCGCCGAGCCGGGCAGGAGGAAAGGTGTCCTCCCGGCCCAGCAAGAGCGCGCGCCGCCCCGCCGCCAAGGAGGAGCCGCGCAGCCCTGCCCGAGCCCTCCCTTCCGTTGCGGCACGCCCCTCCTCCGCTCTACAGGTGCGCCTACGCTTCAGCATTGTCTGCTTGTCCCAAGTTGCAATTCTCTGCTATTCCAAGATAAACTCCTTTTGCTGGTTAAAAAAAAAAAAAAGTCTAAGGGAGGACCTTTAATCTGTATCAGACTGAAAGAAATGTAAAAAATATATATATATCTTTTATTATTTTAGTGGAAAAACATATTGAAATATTTTGTTAACATTTATTTCCGCTCCCTGAATTTATATGGTGATTTTTAAGTAAAATATAGTAACAAAATGTTTTGGCTTCAAATGGCAAGATATTAATATACTATCCCAGGTGGATAACCCACCTGCCAATGCAGGAGACTTAAAGACACCTGGGTTCAATTCCTGGGTTGGGAAGATCCCCCAGGAGGAGGGCATGGCAGCCGCCTCCAGCATCCCTTGGACAGAGGGGCCGGGTGGGCTGCAGCCCAGGGGGTCGAAAAGACTGAAGCAGCAAAAGCACACAGCACAATATGTCTCCTTCCCGTCTCCATTTTTTCCTATGCTATCTCTTAAGAGACCTTTCTTATTTCATGGAATTTTTTTTAATTTTTTTTTTTTTACTCTGGCCTCTATAGTACACAATTTTCAAATAGGGTATGTTTTTCCTCCAAGTCACCTTCGCAGGCAAACTACTTTTTCTAGTCATGCAGCCCCACCTGCTGGTCACTTCTAGGCATAGCCTCAGGGTCCATTAGACCCAATTTTAGTTTTGAGGGGTTTTTTTGAGCAGTTCTATCTGTCATGAGCATTTCATGATTTTTATTCTTCCTTGGAGGTCTTTAAAATATATAAGAAAATAAAATTTACTTACTTTTAAATAACAGAATAAAATGCTGCTTAGTCGCTTCAGTCGTGTCCAACTCTGTGCAACCCTATGGACTGCAGCCCTCCAGGCTCCTCTGTCCATGGGATTCTCCAGATGAGAAGACTGGAGTAGGTTGCTATGCCCTCCTCCAGGGGATCTTCCCCGCCCAGGGATCGAACCCGGGTCTCCTGCACTGCAGGCAGAGTCTTTACCACTGAGCCACCAGGGAACATATGGATCCACTGGCCCCTTTAACAAGTTTAAGATGTTAAGATTCTAGCAATCTTGTTTTTCTGAATCTTTATGATACATTTACTATTTCATCACCCTAAGAACTATGACATTATTCATCAATTACTCATGCTAAAAAAGACTAAATAAGACAACGGAAGAATGGTAAAGAGACATTAATAAACCAAAATCTAGTGATGCTGGTGAAATTGATCACCTGAGCAAAATCTCAAGACTGAATTTTCAGTTCTCAATACCTCAGAGATAAATTTTCTCACACGTACCAATGAGTGAACAATATATTTATAAGAAGAAAAAAAGAAATACAGTACTTATTCAAGAAGGAAGGATTTCATTGAACAATTACTTGTAACAAGAATCTGAGTGAGTGAGTGATAGTCGCTCAGTCTGTCTGACTCTTTTCGACCCCATGGACTGTAGCCTGTCAGGCTCCTCCGTCCATGGAATTCTCCAGGCAAGAATACTGGAGTGGGTTGCTATTTCCTTCTCCTGGGGATCTTCCCAACCCAGGGACTGAACCCGGGTCTCCCACATTGCCAGCAGTCACCAGGGAAGCTCTGTTGTACAAAAAGAATGTGTAACCTCAGTATACTTTCATCTTTTATAATGTTTATGTGCCAATAATTATATTGTAGTTTCAAAGCAGACAATGTTGACATTAGGTGAATATATAAAGGTGACTGAAAGAGATGTGTAGAAATGAAAAAAACTCATTGGAATAGAGAAAATTAAAGAACCCACTGTACTCAAATGATAAATGATGATAACTGTTTTTCCTGGTATACCGAGCATCTGTAATACGAAAAACAGGATACTACTCATAATATTTAGAAATAAAATATCTAGGAATAAAATAATGAGAAATGTATATTGGGTGAAGAATGATAAAATTTTACTTAGGGATATAACAGAAGATATAAATAAATAATATTCAATACTGTAAAAAATGTCAATTCTCTCCAACTGCTTCCTAAGTATATTAAAATAACTAAAGAATTTTATATACAACTGAACATGATTCTAAAATTTATATGAAAGAAGAAACTTCTTTTTTATCTGTGCCCATAGACTGCATGACTTTATGATTCATGCCAATGATTAAAGTATCTATCTTTTAAATCACTTTAATATTCACCATTTTTATTACTTATCTATTTTGCTGCGTTGCACAGCTTGCATACTTTTAGTTCCCCGCCAGGGATGGAGCCTGGCCCACATCAGGGAAGCACCAGGCCCCAACCACTGTGCCACCAGGGGATTTTCTATTTTTTATTTCTTTTTAAATTATATTTTATAAAAGCTATATATATTAATATATTTGGGCTTCCCAGGTGGCATTAGTGGTAAAGAAGCCAACAGTCAATGCAGAAGACATAAGAGACACGGGTTCAATCCCTGGGTTGGGAAGATCCTTTGGAGAAGGAAATGGCTACCCACTCCAGTATTCTTGCCTGGAGAATCCTATGGACAGAGGAGCCTGGCAGGCTACAGTCCATAGGGTAGCAAAGAGTTGAACACGACTAAAGAAAATTCTGAAAGACATGGAAACACCAGACTACCTGAGCTGCTTCCTGAGAGAAATCTGTATGCAGGTCAAAAAGCAACAGTTAGAACTGGACATGGAACATCAGACTGGTTACAAATCCGGAAAGGAGTACGTCAAGGCTATATATGGGTCATGCTGCTTATTTAACTTCTATGCAGAGTACATC
>NW_011494921.1:1660675-1684089 GCF_000754665.1 Bison bison bison | reverse complement strand
ATGAAGCACAAGCTGGAATCAACATTGCCAGGAGAAATATCAATAACCTCAGATATGCAGATGACACCACCCTTATGGCAGAAAGGGAAGAACTAAAGACCTTCTTGATGAAAGTTAAAGAGGAAAGTGAAAACGTTGGCTTAAAACTCAACGTACCGAAAACTAAGATCATGGCATCTGGTCCCATCACTTCATGGCAAATAGATGGGGAAACAATGGAAACAGTGACAGACTTTATTTTTGGGGGGCTCCAAAATCACTGCAGATAGTAACTGCAGTCATGAAATTAAATTACACTTGCTCCTTGGAAGAAAAGCTATGACAAATCTAGATAGCATATTAAAAAGCAGACATCACTTTGCCAACCAACATCCATATAGTCAAGGCTATGGTTTTTCCAGTAGTCATGTATGGATGTGAGAGTTGGACTACAAAGAAAACTGAGCACCGAAGAATTGATGCTTTTGAACTGTGGTGTTGGAGAAGACTCTTGAGAGTCCCTTGGACTGCAAGGAGATCCAACCAGTCCATCCTAAAGGAGATCAGTCCTGAATATTCATTGGAAGGACTGATGCTGAAGCTGAAACTCCAATATTTTGGCCACCTAATGCAAAGAACTGACTCATTTGAAAAGACCCTGATGCTGGGAAAGATTGAAGGCAGGAGGAGAAGGGGATGATGGAGGATGAGATGGTTAGATGGCATCACCGACTCGATGGACATGAGTTTGATTAAGCTCCGGGAGTTGGTGATGGACAGGGAGGCGTCGTGGTGTGCTGCAGTCCACGGGGTCGCAAAGAGTCAGACACGACTGAGAGACTGAACTGAACTGAACTGAAAGTGCCTTACACACACACACACACACACATATACACAAATATAATTTTTAATAATAATAAATAGTACAGAGGGGCATAATGACAACCAATAAATCTCTGCCCCATCATTCTCAACTCTCAGCTTCCCAATACAGAAATGAACCCCTCCCTATGTCTGCTCTGACCAAGTCGTCTCCCTCAGTTGTTCCAAATCACGTCACATCTTCGGTTGTCGCACACTGTAAACAAATGTTTCCTTTTCCTAAAGTTTCCGCTGCAAGAGGGATGAAGAAATGATGACTTCTAGTGTTTCCTCTAGCTCCTCATCAATCCATATATTACTGAAAATCCATTTCACTTCATTTGAGGTCTACTTGCTGTTCTAATTTGGAAGACTGGCCTCCCCTTTCCTCATTCCTGTACAATTTATCATTCCATGAGGTTTTAGACACATTTCCCATTTTTAAACAATGCACCCTATACTCCTCCTTTTGTAAAGTTTGAGCCACTTTTTGTCTTATGGATAAAACAGCTTCTCAGATACTTCTGAGGATTTCAAGACTTTAATGTTTTTCGTCCTTTGCTATTCCTTCAACTATCTATTTCCTCGTAAGTTAATTTTTTATTTTATCTTGGGCTTTTTTGGTCATGCTGCAGGCTTTTGACACGTGGTGCTTTTCAGCCAGAAAAGTTTGCAGGCAGGATGGGTGAGCCAATGGATGAGAATCAGCCCTTCTGTCAGGTCCCCAGCTGACACAAAGCTAGCAGCGGCTGCCAGGCAGGTGCTGAGCTTCAGAGCAGGGCAAGGTCACAGTCAGCTCCCGGGCCGAGGGGAAGAAATCAGGCAACGTGCACTTGAACCTCCTGCAGAAGAGCATCTCCCTGGTAAGTCTTTGTAAGGTTGCTGACCTAAGGTAGCTGTTATTTTCAACGTCCTGTGTATTTTCTTCATACCAAGAATTGATAAAATATTTATTTAGTTATTTATTTAGTTAGGTCTGACTATACTACTGTGTTATTAATAAACAGATGCATATGATATCTATATGATATACTATAGGGAACATTCCAATTGGTGGATTAGAATTCTAACTCTAATTCTAATTGATAAAGACTTGGCTTATAGTCTTTATAAGCATATGTGATGACCTTACAGCTAGGGACACTCTCCAAATGATAATTCTACCTTTGACATATATAATTAGTATAATATTTCACTAACATTATTATATATATCATTATATAATTAATTTTGACTTGTGAAATCCTAATTTCGCTTTGTTTTTGCTCCCCTACACACACACACACGCACGCACAGAAGCAAGCTGCCATGCTGACTGGTAATTATGTGATTCCGAGGGTAAACGCTTCGAGTTCGCGACTGTTACACCAGTGCTGTGTTGTTGCCGTCGTTCAGTCACTAAGTCGTGTCTGACTCTTTACAGCCCCGTGAACTATATACGCCAGGCTTCTCTGTCCTTCACTATCTCCCTGAGTTTGTTCAAATTCATGTTCATTGAGTCAGTGATGCCATCCAACCATCTCATTCGTATCGTCCTCTTCCCCTCCTGACCTGATCTTTCCGAGCATCAGGGTCTTTTCCAATGAGTCAGCTCTTCGCATCATGTGGCCAAAGTATTGGAGTTTCAGTTTTAGCATCAGTCCTTCCAATGAATATTCAGGGTTGATTTCCTTTAGGATTGACCACTAGTGCTATATGGAGAAGGAAATGGCAACCTACTCCAGTATTTTTGCCTGAAGAATCCCATGGACAGAAGAGCCTGGCGGGTTCAAGTCCATGGGTTGCAGAGTCAGATACAACTGAAGCGACTCAGCACACACTAGTGCTATAGAAGATGGGTTCCCAGGTGGTGCTAGTGGAAAAGAACCTGCCTGCCAGTGCAGGAGATGCAGGAGATGTGGGTTCGATCCCTGGCTTGGGAAGATCCCCTGGAGGAGGGCATGGCAGCCCACTGCAGTATTCCTGCCTGGAGAATCCCATGGACAGAGGAGCCTGGTGGGCCACAGTCCATGGGGTCGCAAAGAGTCAGATACGCCTGAAGCAACTTAGCACGCTGTGTAAGTTGTCAAAAACGACTCCAGTGAAGTCACGCAATCACATCCCTACTACCCATATTTCAAACAAATTGTATTTATTTTGGTCAAGAGAAAAATCCTTCCTAATTCAATGGGAATCCTTGCTAACTGCACACGATGCCCCAGGAGGCGCCCACCAGAGTGGATCAGCCAGGTTTTGTCTCAAATAACCCCGTTCCCAGTTCAAGGAAAGCACATCTTTCTGGGATGGGACAATCTGCTCCCCACCAAAACCTGCTCTTCTCTTTGCCCAAGCAGTTGTCAGTGTTTCCCAGAAGTAGACCATTGGCCTTTTCACTTCATACGTTCACCCTAGGCCTCCTACATGTGCAATGGTTTCCACCACCATCTTTATGCTGATGGCTCCGATATCCTCCTAACCAACTCTCATCTCTATCTTGTGATCCAAATCCCTATTTCTAACTAATTCATGTATCTTCAAATGCAAGTTGAGCTCAGTAGCCTCCAGCCTCACCTCTCACGCCAGCTCTCCTTTCTTTCTGTAAGCCAGAATGGCATGAGCATCTCCCTCCTCGGCCAGGCTAAGAGCCGCACCCCTCCCCAGTCAAGCCGTGCTGAGTTTATCTCCTTCATGCTTCCTGTCTTTCTACACCCCTGTATCCCCTCTACGAGCCACTCAAAGGTATACAGCACCTGGTTCATTACTTGCAAAACGACAGAAGAGGCTTTCATTTGGTATATGACACTCATGTACACAAAAGAGACAAATTTTCTAAGAACCTAATCTATTGTGTCAAGCATTCAAACTCAATGGAAAATTCTTTCCTACAAGTTAATAAAAAACATAAGAGACTTACTTAAATGGTGTAAACAAAAACGATAAAGTAGCTTCTTTTTTCTGAGTCATTTTTACCTGGGAACCAAGCGTGAAAATATTTTATATTAGATAAGAGAAAAAAATGAACTAATTTCATTTCGAAATACAAATACCCATTAAAATGGTTCTTCAGCGATAGAAATAAATGGAATTTTGTGTTAGTATCCTACTTCATAAATATTTAAAGAAAATGTTAATGCTATATGGTACCATTACAACACGCTGAGGATGAAGTATATCAAGCCTGCAAAATGTCATATAATTAAGCTATACTTTTTAACTCTTAGGAAACAAAATAAGCCATGCTGCATTAACAGTATTATGAATAACAGCAAGTTTCAGTAAAATGGTCATTTCTGTAAGTTGTTAATGCAAATAATAATATACGCAGAACGACATGAAATGCTGCAATCACTAAAACTACTTCTACAAGGCAGATTCCATTGACAGAGACTTGGTTTGTAGTCTTTATAAGCATATGTGATATCTACCAATTCGGGACGCTCCTCAGAGCTAATTCTACACCCTCAAACTGATTCATGAGAAGTGCATCTCAGAAATGTGAAACTTCAGGACACTAGTCAAATACAAACAATTTAAAGATAATAAATAATGAAAATCATTTCTTAAAATGCAAAATCAAATATTTCCACAAGATACATTCAGTTTTAAAATTGGAATCATGGCCGTATTTGTGTATGGTCTTCTTTTACCTTGAACTGTTCAAGAATCTGTACTGCGTTTGTAAACATGCTCTCTGCTTTGAAGAGATCAGAGGTATTAAGCATATCCACAGGAATGATTCCCTGTAAATAATAAACACTGGTTTAATATTAGCACTAACAAAGCTCAGGTTATTCTTATAAAACAAAACAGACTTACAAGGGAAGCAATAGAGATAAGACATATGGACAAATAAATTCTTAGAATAATTAAAAAATAGTTTTTTAAATCGTAACTGAAAAATGTTCTATTACTTTTCTCACAAAATACATATAATAAAATAAATAAAGCAAAAGAGATGAATTAAGTCCAATAAAACCTAAAATTTATCAAAAGATTGCTATATGGCAGGCAGTGCACTAAATGCTCTGCACACACGAAACGCTACTGTGGCGGGCCACAGCCAGCACACTAAAAAAAAGACATAAGAAAACAGGAGTGTGCTCTCAGGGCTTAGCTGCTACATCTGTCCAACTCTTGTGACTCCACAGACTGTAGCCCACCAGGCTCCTCTGTCTATGAGATTTTCCAGGCAATACTGAAGTGGTTTGCCATTTCCTTCTCCAGGGGATCTTCTTGACCCAGGGATCGAACCCGGGTTCTCCTGCACTGAAGGCAGGTTTCTTACCGACTGAGTGACCAGGGAAGCTCCACACTGTTACACTGTATGTAAAAGTGAGGCTGTTTTCTGCAACTCTGGTTTCAGTTACAGACACACACACACCTTTATGACTACAGGGATCAAATGACAGAGCTCTGAGGCAGATGATATTATTTTTTTAAACTTTGAGCTGAAGGGCTAAAAAGAATGGCTGATGGGAATGGATTCTGTTTGTCTTTTAGGTTTTCAGCATCCAGCTCCCATCTTAAAAACATTTCCATTGGAAGCTGAGATATTAGATGGAGCATAGTGGGTCTAACGAGGTCCCCTGCCTTCCCATACTGAAGGGTAGACAAGTAATCCAGGCTGGACCACTCAAATGCTAACAAACACTGGAATTTGAAGCTTTAGGGTCAAGGAACAGACGGTGCAACAGGCACGATGCGGGTCGGCGACCCTGCAGACTGGCTCTGCCAAGGAACTGCAGTGACTTTCTTTGTCCTGAGTCTCTGGAGCACTGATCTAGCAAACCAGCAATATCTTTGTAATAAATTTTCTTTAAATGGATTCAGAAGCACATAAAAAGTAAATTTTACTGTATGATAATTTTTCTTTTATTCTGAGAGTTGATAAGAAAATTGTACTCTTTACCACTGAATTAAGAGGGAAGGGAACTCCAATAAGAGCTGCCATCAACGGTGCAACATCAGCCTGCAAACAGAAGACGTTAAATCTAAGACAGCGACAGATCAACAAGGACATTAAGTAATTTAATTTGTATAACTGTATTTTGAAAGATAACCATGATATCCATTTTAATCCATTATCATCAAATACTTATTCCATGCACAGTAGATATTGATCTCTAAAAAAATGTCATTTGCTAGAGGTACATGAATGTATGAAAACCTAAATTTGAAATCACTAGGAGCCCCAAAGTAAAACATATAAAACAGAATAGTCACTTATTCTACAAGTTAAAAGCCTGACCACCTAATGTAACAGTTTTGGGGTATTATGACAAGGATGCTTACTAGACAGAAAATAAACAGCAAAAGTAGACTTCAACTAGATATATATATACACATATATTATATATTAATTAAAGAAAGAATACAGCAGAAGGAGGTTGGCTGGCCAGTCAGTGACGTCTAGAAAAAGGCATCAAGCAGGATAAGAGGCTCTTTAGACACAAGTCCTCGAGCACGGCTTTGGAGGCCTGGAGAACCCCAGGGACGGGGGAGCCTGGCGGGCTGCCGTCTATGGGGTCGCACAGAGTCAGACATGACTGAAGAGACTTAGCAAGAGCAGCAGCAGCTCCAGGTCCAAGTGTCCAGAAGAGCGGTCCACGCATCCAGTCTCCATGGCCTCACCTCCCCATCCGTCCTTGGGCTGCTCTAGCTTGTTTTCACTCTTTATCATCCTGTAGACTGCACTCACTACAGAACTAATAACCTCCATTTTCTACATCTAATTGATTGCTTTTGTATTAGTCCCAATAATGTTTCAGGCAATCAAGTGCTTGGCTGTCAGAATGCCCAATTTCAAACACTTTGCTTGTGATCTCTGAGACCTTGGGCAGGTTATTTCAACTCTCCAATGCTTCAGTTTTCCTTGTCAGTTAAAAAATAAATAAAAGTTTCTCCCTTACAGAATTATAGCATGATCCAATGAGACAATTTATAAAGTACTAGTGTGTAATAATCCCACACTAACCAGCAGCTGCAGACGCTGCTGTGATTATAATGATCCGACCACTCGGCACTGTGCAGACCACCCCCTCTGGGTCTCTGTAACCCCGCAATTAGAGTCTCCAGTCTCCTACTTTCTCAGTTCAGTTCATTCAGTCACTCAGTCGTGTCCGACTCTTTGCGACCCCATGGACTGCAACACGCCAGGCTCCCTGTCCATCACCAACTCCCAGAGTCCACCCAACCTCACATCCTTTGAGTCGATGATGCCATCCAACCATCTCATCCTCTGTTGTCCCCTTCTCCTCCTGCCCTCAATCTTTCCCAGCATCAGGGTCTTTTCCAATGACTCAGCTCTTCACTTCAGGTGGCCAAAGTACTGGAGTTTCAGCTTCAGCATCAGTCCTTCCAATGAACATTCAGAGCTGACTTCTCAAGCCCTCATTTAAAGTTGGAGTTTCGTCCCAGGCTCTCAGTCTGTCTCACTTTCACCATCTACGTCCTCTTTACCAAGCCCCATCTCACAGAAAACTGACAACACCCCTGGCCGCCTGATTGCACCCTCTCCTTCCCCAGCCTCCACTGCTGGCCTCTGAATTGTCCTCCAACAGAGAGACGACCCTGTCGTAAAACCTCAGATCATGCCACCCCCCAGGCTTCAAACACTAGGAGGGCTTCCCCCAACTTAAGGATGAACTCCACAGGCCCACGAGGCCCTGCACGGTCCAGCGTCTGCCTTCCGCCTCCCACTGAACCACGGTGTCTGTGCTCTGTTCACCCGCCTTCTTCAGGGTCCTTTGAAGTGGCATGTGCCCCCTCCCAGACCTCTGGGCACCCGCTGCCCCTTGGCCTGCGAAGCTCCCGCCTCCTGCCCTGGCCTGGCCTCCTCTACTCAGGCTCAGTCTCAGCTCAGGCCTCAGTTTCTCAGGAAGCCTTTGCTGACCACACAGCCCACCGGACAGATCTGCTCTACGCCTTCATGGCTTCCCAGGCCTCCTCTGCTGCACTTATCACCGCTATAATTTTACATTTATTTGTATAAGTAAAGATAAATGTAAAATTTATCTTATTCCTAAACTATAAGCTTCCTAGGGGAGGGACTGTGTCTCTTTTTTCTTCACCATTATAGCTGTCACATGAAGTTTAATGTTAGTATGTCAATGCTGAGTGTCAGTGCTAATGTTTGCACAGGGCTTACACATACTGCAGACTCAGAACGACACTGGCGGAAGGGATGACTGTAGAACTCTCATCTAATGCAGGTCTGAAGCGGCGTTCAGAGAGCAATGGCATTCACTGTTTGATTACAATCCAGTCTGGCTATAAATAATACATGCTCTTATTTTATGAACTTCAAGATATTCCTATCCCTCTGACAGTGGTTTTTATTGCAAATTAATAGACTGCTATCCAATTCTACACATTTTCATTTGCTTGGGTAATAAGCATTCATCTGGAGAGATGAGACCGTTCTTAATATGCTGAGAAAGAAAAGGCTTCTGTAAGCACACAGCTGAAAATGAGACCCCAGGCCTTGGTTAATCCTCCACAGTAAGGAAATCCAGCTTCTGAGGTGAACGTGTGAGGTGACCTGGAGGGGGTGTAAGATATTCCTGCCATTCTGGAGGACACACACCAACGATACCATGCCTTTCACTTGCAGACAGCTATCTACATAGCACAAGAAAATTCTGTGCTTCCTACCTCAGGTGAGGCTGCCAGTCTAACTATTCGATCGGCCGGCGCTGTCCTGTGATGTAAGGTCTCCTACGGTGTAAGGATCCCATAATGTCAGGTTTCTAACCTATATACTCTTGTCACATAGAGGCTGCCGGTCTAACTATTCGATCGGCCGGCACTGTCCTGTGATGTAAGGTCTCCTACAGTGTAAGGATCCCTATAATGTAAGGTGAGGCTGCCGGTCTCACTATTCGATCGGCCGGCACTGTCCTGTGATGTAAGGTCTCCTACAGCGTAAGGATCCCATAATGTCAGGTTTCTAATCTATATACTCTTGTCACTTTTTCCCACTGCATTTGTAAAAATTTGGGGGTAGAATTAAAGATAAAACTTGTGTTAATAAAAGAGAAACAGTAACTGACACACTAAGAGGAAAGAAACCCACCACGGGGTTTTATTAGATCTGTGCTGAAAGCAACTGAGCAAGGCGCCCATGACAGAAAAGCCTCACAAATGTAACAGGCGTGCACATTTCAATTTGCATCATAAGTCTGTAATTAGCCAGTGGTATTTGGAGGCAGTCTTCTCCTTTCAGTTTTATTTGAGGCTGCTTTATTTTGCCAAAAAAGGATTACTCGGGGTGAAAATATTCACACTAGCAGGATTTCTCTTAGTAAATGAAATGTTTTAGAAAAATCTTTTATCATCTTTAATACAATTTCTTTCCCAGATTTTTTTGTTCTAAACTTCTTATAGGAGAGAAAATTAAATTTGAACATGATTAAATATAATGAATACCTGATTAATATCTTGTCTCTTCCAATTCTCCAACTTCCATTCTGAAAGATACAAATAAACATAAGTGCTGATGTTAAGAATTAAAAAAAAAAGAAGTTATTTTATTATTACAGGTGGTCAATGGAAAAACAAAGTATTGGGACAGTCGATTTTAAGCCAAGTATGAACCACAAGGGTGCTAAAAAGGCAGAGCTGCAAACTTTTTTAAACTAGAATTTTAAAAGAGTAACTCAATAAAATATATTTGATATTTTCTGTAATAGTTTATTAAACTTCCAAAATGCTCATTAGGGGATAATTGTTTCAAAACATCAAATGGCTAAGGAAGGAAAGATGGAAGCAAAAGGCACAATGATAACAGCTGTCACACGACAGCAGCGACAGTCCCGCTCAGATTACTAAGGCAGCCGACCGTCCGGTAGGCAATCTAAGCTGTTCCTTTTTGTAACGGCTGCTGCTACTGCTGCTAAGTCGATTCAGTCGTGTCCGACTCTGTGCGATCCTGTAGACGGCAGCCCACCAGGCTCCCCCGTCCCTGGGATTCTCCAGGCAAGAACACTGGAGTGGATTGCCATTTCCTTCTCCAATGCATGAGAGTGAAAAGTGAAAGTGAAGTCGCTCAGTCGTGTCCGACTCCCAGCGACCTCATGGACTGCAGCCCACCAGGCTCCTCTGTCCATGGGATTTTCCAGGCAAGAGCACTGGAGTGGGGTGCCATTGCCTTCTCCATTTGTAACGGCAGCTGCTTGCAAAATACATGAACGTTTTTGGCTCTGATGCTCCTGCCACCACTGATTCCAAATGTGAGAGCAGCACATGCTTAGCAGCTCAGTCTGTCCTACTCTGTGACCCCATGGACTGCAGTCTGCCAGGATTCTCTGTCCATGAAGATTCTCCAGGCAAGAATACTGGAGTGGGTTGAAATCAACTGCCAAAGTAAAGTTCTGTTTCCTAAGTACAAACATACCGTTTAACCTAGCTCCTACTTAGACCCAATCTAATCCATTAACAGGCTTCCCTGGTGGCTCAGTGGCAAAGAATCCACCTGCCAAGCAGGAGATGCAGGTTTGATACCTGGGTCAGGAAGATCCCCTGGAGAAGGAAACGGCAACCCACTCCAATATTCTTGTCTGGGAAATCCCATGGACAGAGGAGCCTGGTGGGCCATGGTCCGTGGGGTCTCAAAGAGTTAGGCACAACTGAGCAACTAAACAACAAAAACAATCTATTTAACACAGAGTATAGGAATACAAAATGATGCAGCTGCTTAGGAAAACAGTTTGGCAGTTTGGAAAAATAAACATAAGGAACATATGACTGTTATTACTCACCTAGGAATCTATCCAAGAGAAATAAAAACACATACCCATACAAAAAAGTTCGCTGTATCATTGTAAAATAGCCCAAATGTGGAAACCACCCAAATGCCCATAAGCTAACTGAACAGAATATGATTTATACACATACAATGGAGAGGGGAGTGAGGAGCAACTGCTAATGGACAAGGTTTTTTTGTGGGGTGGGGGAGAGCAATGAAATTGCATAGTAGAGGCAAAACCGTGTGAACATGCTAAACAAAATTCAATTACAGACTTTAAAACGTGAATTTCATAGTATGAGAATTATATCTCCAAAAAATTCAAAAAAAGACAGAACATGTAAGAAAACTTTAATATATAAACCCAAAAATCTTCTAGTAGAAACACCTAATACAGCTGTGAGTTCACATCCCTGGAGAAGGTTTTAAAAAGAAAATTTCCAGGCCTCAACCAGACTCATGGAATTGAAATATCTAGTGACAAGGTCTAGAAATCTGTAATTTTTTAAAAAATCTATATTCTTAACAAGTACTTTGAATGAGTTGACACAACTAATTCAGAGAAGGACACTTGGGAGCAATTTATTTTGTCCAATTAGTAAAAGCTCTGAAATTCTAAAAAGACCCTTACCTTACAAGATAACCAGAGCTCCAAGGAAAAAGAAATTCCTTTTTATCATGGATTGTGCAAGGAGGCTTGCACAACAGAGAAGGCCTTCAAAAGTACTAGAGACAGGGCAAAGTCTGCCCAGTTTTGAAACATAAATTATGACATATGTGTGGCTCATCTGATTGATAGTCTTTGCAGGTAAGATCTAAGCCAAGGGTTTAATCTGAGTCCTAGAGTAACAAGGTTTGTGAAAAAAGAACAGTACACTTGAACTTTCATAAGGCAAATAATAATGTGTATTTTAAGCTGAATATCATAAATGAAATATAAACTATACAAAACTAATACACAGAAATAGTAATGTCACAAATAACAAAATGAAAGCTATAATTTGAAAAGTCATTTTTTAAAATTAAACTTTGATTTTAAAATGTCACATTCATAAAAACAATAAAGGTAAGCATACCTACCTTGCAAATATGAGTCATCAAATTTCTGAGCTGACACTTTTTGGGGAAGCCTGATTCCAGCTCCCCAAGCGATAAAAGGAGTACAAGTCTCTAAAGGATGACCAGCTCCATGGGAGCCTACAAATAAGACACAAAGAGCAATGTAAGTACATAAAGATGAATCTATACCTGATTAACCTAGACCTAAATATTTTTTAATACTTCATTGTAAAGGGTTGACCCATAAAGAGCTAATTTCCGCCACCACACTCCCAAAAGCTTGCATCTCTATTTAACAATTAGTTTTAAAATATTCTCCAGGCAAATCAGAGCATCACAACAAACAGGCAGAAAGAAAAACCAGAACATCCGTGGAGTGGCTCTGGTTGAAAGAAGATTAAGAGCAACAACAACCAAGGCTTGGAGGAGACGCCACCAGAGGGCAGCGAAGGCAGAAACCACAGGGAAGGCTCCTCTGGGGAGTAACTGCCCAGGTTTGGGGCGGGCGGTTGAGGCCAGGTCTGCTCTGAAGAGGACAGCAGAGTCTCGGTCTGCTTTTCTTCCTGGCCACTCTGGCTGGTGTAGCCCAAACCCCCTTATAAAGTGGGACCCGCTCATCAGAATTCTACACTGTGATTCGGGGACCCAAGTCTCCGCTTTGCCTTGATTTGCTCTCTGGACACTGTGTCTGCCTTGGGAGTCTGGCAGAGTGGACAGTCTCCTCTAGTGGACAAGGTCAGTAGCCCTAGGTCCCCCAGCAACACCACCTTAAACTCACGCCCTATGCCATCACATACAGTTACTTCTAGGTAGATAACGTGGGTTTGGGGGAGGGGGGTCCCTCTGTGTGTGTGTGTGGGTGTGGGTGTGCACATGTGCACACACTCAGTTGTGTCCGACTCTGCAAGCCTGTGGACTGTAGCGCTCCAGGCTCTGTCCATGGAACTTTCCGGCCAGTATACTGGAGTGGGTTGCCATTTCCTACCCTAGGGGATCTTCTCAACCCAGGGACTGAACCCGTGTCTCTTGTCTCCTGCACTGGCAGGTGGATTCTTTATCAACTGTGCCACCTGGGAGGTCAGATGAGAATATATTCCTTTCGTAGTTAAAAGAAACACTAAATAAGATTAGTCTTTTTTACACTAACATTTTATGCATGCTATTATGTGCTAGACACTTTGCATATACTAAGACATCTAATTCTCTGCAATACCCTAAAATATTTGCAAGCTACATTAACCACTACTTTAATCATAAAGTATATATCACTTAGAGATAGACTAACCCCAGTCTGTCATGCCATGGTCAGCGGTAAAGATGAATGCTGTTTTCCCATCATTTCCATAAAAATCTTTAACAGTAGACTCAATTTCTTTCAATTCTTTATCAACTAATTTAATATTGTCTGAATATTCCCTGTTTAAAAAGAAAAAGAAGAGCAAATTATATTAATTACATTAATTTGGCAAAATCAAATTTATTCAACACGAATTTATGAAAAGTCAATAACTCCCAAAATACTTTCAGATTTCAACCTTAATGTTTTTAAATCAGAGCTCTGTAGATTGTTAAAATCACTTTTTCCTCTCTTAAAGAAGTAAAACAATCTGAAATCATTTTCAGAATTTTTTTTAAAAAAAGTATTGATCAGCAAATAGATTTTCATGAATGCTTTTTAAGTCTCAAATGCAACAATGATGACTTTTAAATTCATGTCTCTAATAATGTAAACTATGTTGCTTTTGCCACATTTATCAAACAGGTTAAGTATCACTGTTTCAGCTATAGAATATTTTCTTTCTTTAGTGTGTTTATGATATGATATAATACATTTTGGACAAACTATATTTAAGCTTTCCATACAGTTGAACAAGGGGTGGTTTAGTATAAGTTTTATTACTTAAGACAATGCATTGTGTTAAAGATGAGAAGCATGAGGTATTCATTACTGGAAGTTAATAGACTTTACTACCAGTTAGACTAATCTAAATCTAATCTAAAACGAAAAATAAAAGCATAATATGAATTCTTCCTATCTTATGCTCTGCAAAAGTGAGAAAAACAGTTGCTGTTTTATATAAGGAGTGCTACTGAAATACAGTATACAAAACTTTATACTATTATATAAGGAGAGCTACTGAAATATAGGATACAAAACTTTATACTATTATATAAGGAGAGCTACTGAAATATAGGATACAAAACTTTATACTATCATCTGCTAGATATAGCACTGTTTAAATGGAATGTAAGGAACAGCTAGTTACTTTTTGTGATATAAATATTATCATAAAAATGCTTTTTGTTTCAAAATTTATTACAATCCTTCTGAAATATAATCTTTTTCTTTCTGCTTTGATAACTGAGTCATATGGAACACATGTACAGAACATATTTTACTTATATTAATGTGTAGTGTGGTCACAGCACATGTGATTTTAGCCACAATATCATACTACAAATAACTGAGAATGTATTCTAGAGTTATTTAAAATACAAGTTCTGTTGTGATCATTACAAAGAAGACATTATAGTACTTTAAAAGTTCAAACAGAACAGGGATTTCCCTCAAAACCATGAAAGTAAGCGTGGCATTAACATTACCTTGATGATGGTCGATGAGCGTGTCCATTTGTGTCTATTCCTAATAAATGTAAGAAAAAAACGATTTTGTCTTCATTTACTTTAGAAAACAAAGATTGGTTGTTTCTGGCAGCATGAAAGAATTCCTATATGTAACAAATCAGTTAGAAATTTTTAGTTCATTAATTTTATTTAAAAAATAATTCCGATAAAACATTTAATTAAACTTATACAGAACTAAAAAACTAAATTGTCCTATTTTGTTTAAATTTGTCCCCAGGACCTACCAACACAAAGTACTTGTCAGTTCAGACATCTACATTCAAAAAACAAGTGAGCTATTTTCCGTGTTATAATTAGGCTGAAAAAAGATTATAGAGACGGGATCTCAATTTCATGAAATTCTAATAATACTGGAGAACTATTTTGACACGAGCCAACAATAAAATAGCACTAATGGCAACAATTTAGGAACGCTTCCTGAGTTTAAATGTTTTCCTGCTTCTTGTCCCGTGTTAGCACCCCAGTTCAACCATAACCTCTCCCTTGGAACACAGCAAATAGCCTATTTCTACTGTCCCAAGACTCGCATCTGTGCTTCACAAGGTATGATAGAAAAATGTCCACATAATGAATGGAAATACAGTTCAAAAATGATTAATTTCACAATGATAAACTGGGTTCATAAAGCCCTCTGAGAAGAGGGCTCATCCTGTACTTGCACACACATGAACGTGTAAGCAAGCGCCTATGGAAAGTACTTTTAAATTATTTTGAATAAGTCAACTGACTGCCAAGATATAGAATGATTATTCACATAAATGTCTTTAACTATATAAGATGTTAATTTTAACAAGGTATTTAACTTTCCAATAAAAGCCTGAAGTATTCCTTCAACGAATTCTTCATTATTACAAACATTAAAAAATATAAATGGTGCCATTAGAGAAACTATCTATTTCCGAATAGGAAAAAAAAAAGGAATACAGATGAAATTAAACATAAATAAATATAAACATAAATAAACATAATCATCCTTAAAAGCATAAAATGGCCCCCTAGCTTTCATATACATTCTAATTAGCCCTAAGAAACTTTAAATCTAGATGGAAATGGGAAGTTTTTCAAGATTAAGGACTTATATTCTAAAGATGTAATTGAAAAGCTGACGAGAAACAGAAAAACTTAGCAATTGAATTGGAGTCAAATTTACAATCTGTTTCATGACTGATATGATTCAGCTTTGTAAAAAGTGCTATTCATTCAAAAGTGGACACACGATCTGGGAAACCATGAAATACTAACCTTGCAGAGCTCAACCTGACAGATTCCCACCGCCTTGTAAAAAGTCGGTCTTCTGCACGCAGGAGGGGATATACACTCCTAGCTTCTTCCCCACTCCCAATATTTACTACAATTATGCCCACCAACTCCATTTTTTTCTTAGCTCAAAGGCACTTGTTCCTTCTTGTACTTAAATATTTATTATGCATTATGGGAGAGTGCATGCATTCTCCCTTTTTCTCCAAGTAAAACTTCTGATTTTATGGGACCATGTCAGTGCTTCAAACTTAAAACCTACATGTTTCTTATTCTCTCCCATGGCTACCTGTCTGTACCTATTTGGTTATGGCCAATGAGACAGAAATCAAACACTTCAGTCAAAAGACGATGGGTCTTTTGAAATAAATTTAACTATTTATTAAGGTCTTTTTGAAATAAATTTAATTTAGTAGAAGAGAAGGTCCTTTTCAATTCCGTGTATTGTTGACCTAAAACACTGAAATAATAGCTGGAACTCCAGCATCTCCTGTCGTAAGACGACTCAGAAGCTAAGGCCACGCTCTGAGGACAGAACAGACGCTTAAGAGACCGGGTCTTAACGACACTGGGGAGCCACCACGGCAACCTTGGACTGCATCAATCCTGGGCTGCCTACTGGCATTATCGTTCACGGAGAGACAAACAAACTTCAAAGCAATATTTTCCTCTATTACAGAGTTCTTTGGAGCCCAAGTTATCATTATGCTGTTGGCCTGAGATACTCTTCTCTATATGCAATCCGGGTCCAACCGTTTCTTTGTCTCCTAGGCTTCTCCATAGATTACCTCAAAAGTCACAGGAAGGTCTTCCTCTAACTGTTCGGCTTAGACTGGACTTGGATGATTTCATATTTTTGTTGTTACCTGATTAATGTACATACCTCTATCATATCTTACGAAATTATGGGGAATTTTTTTTTCTGGTCAATAGCAGTGTTGAAATAAGGTAAAAAACGCATAGAATCAAGCCAGCCACTAACTCTGTCTGCCTGTCCACAAGGAATCAAACCCATGATGCTGCACATTTTTGGCTATGCTTATGAAGTTAGAAGCCAAGGGCCTTGACACAAATACTAATGTAAATTGATTATATTAACAAGTGATACTGGGCAAAATCATTTGCTAATTTTGTAAAGAGATTTTATTTAACTTGAAGATTTTCACTTTCACTTTAAGTAAGAAAAGATCTTAAGGAAAAAAATTCTAAGGAAAGAAATAGGGTTTATCAAAGAACATATTGAGCACTTTATTATGCATTGTGGGAGAGTGCATGCATTCTCCTGATGAATATGCAGACACCTACTGACTGTTTACAAACAAGCAATAAAAAATGACTGTGTTTTGGAGAGCCCACAATGTCAGTCTAGAGACACTACTGGTAAAAAGAAGAATCACTAAAGGTCAGTCAATGAATGCCTCTTACAATAGATGAATTATGAGTTCCAATTTTGAGATGAGAAGGAAGAGAATGATAGATAGGAGTCAGCCAATATCCAGAGTTTAGATTTTCTCACAATTTCTGAAAACATAAATTCTATTGGATTCCTGGTGAAACCATGAGGACTGACACTAACAAAGAGTCCAAAACACAACCTGTATTTCTTAAAGGGACTCAAATGTTTTATTATGATTAACTTATGAACTTGTTTTTTGATTATCTAATTTTTCTTTACAAATATGTAAAATATCTACCTTGTTTTACAATAAATGCCTTAGATTTGAACATTCAAAAGACTTTAACATACATCACTGCTTGTAAGAGACTGGTTCTGTGGTCAACAAAAGACCAGAAAGGTTATTCTGGGGTGAATAACCTCATTCAGCAAATGAGGAATGAAATGTGGGGTTCCTGAATCCCATCCAGGGCTCACTTCACTGTAGAAGTGGGGAACTGAAAAGGGTTTACTTTTTCAAATTTTTAAAAAATCTGTATGTTTAGTGTAGAATGTGCAATTTCTTAGAGTCCAGTCTTTTCAAAATAGTATGCTACAATAAGGAACTTTCAAATTCATCCGAGCAGAAAAAACTAAGATGGATGTATTACCAAAGCAGTTTCTAGCACACTAGGTACAGGTACTAGACAGTCCCTGCACATTAGACAAATACCTGCATCTAGTGTGTTGCAGCGCAGCCACTCAATAGCACGTACCTTCACATGATCAAAAACCCACGTGTCCAATTTTGTCACATCGTGGGCACCAAAATCCTCACTGGATGCGTCGTAACTCTCTGTAAAAATATGGCTTCTAAGGTCACCTGAAGAGGAAATTTGGGGGAAACATTTTAACGATGCGCCATGGACCACAGTGCATGCTTCAGCATATGCTGCTGCTTTTGTTCTCACGATAACATTTTCCAATTTTACAGACACAGTTCAGTTCAGTCGCTCAGTCGTGTCCGACTCTTTGCGACCCCATGAATCGCAGCACGCCAGGCCTCCCTGTCCATCACCAACTCCCGGAGTTCACTCAGACTCACGCCATCGAGTCAGTGATGCCATCCAGCCATCCCATCCTCTGCCGTCCCCTTTTCCTCCTGCCCCTAATCCCTCCCAGCATCATGGTCTTTTCCAGTGAGTCAACTCTTTGCATGAGGTGGCCAAAGTATTGGAGTTTAGCATTATTCCTTCCAAACACCCAGGACTGATCTCCTTTAGGATGGACTGGTTGGACCTCCTTGCAGTCCAAGGGACTCTCAAGAGTCTTCTCCAACACCACAGTTCAAAAGCATTAATTCTTCGGCGCTCAGCTTTCTTCACAGTCCAACTCTCACATCCATACATGACCACTGGAAAAACCATAGCCTTGACTAGACCTTTGTTGGCAGATACAAGTGAGTTGTAATTTAAAATGCTAAGAAAAAAAAATCACAATGCTAGTTAGTATATAATAGCACAAAAGTAAACAACGGAGTTTGCCTTCAAGTAAGGATGAAACTAATCAAAGAATTTGGGCATCTAGGAATGGTACAATCTAAAACAGATTAAATCACCTGTTTTACAAAATTCCCTAACCAAGAAGAAAATTCACATATTTCAATTCTTTTGTTCATAAAATACATGCATTTTCCTCAATATATGAGAAAAAATATTGATAATTGCCAAATAGTTTGAAAGGGTCAACAAATATATTAATCTTAAACACTTGTATGATTTTATTAAGGATCTAATCAACCTAGTGAATTTCTGTGTTAGCCTCTTAAAGGTCAAAAGGAAGAGATATAACAAAATAATGACAATCTCTTTTAAAAATGACAAGCTAAGCTCTAATGATCAGAGAAGGCAATGGCACCCCACTCCAGTACTCTTGCCTGGAGGATCCCATGGACGGAGGAGCCTGGTAGGCTGCAGTCCATGGGGTTGCTACGAGTCGGACACAACTGAGCAACCTCACTTTCACGCATTGGAGAAGGAAATGGCAACCCACTCCAGTGTTCTTGCCTGGAGAATCCCAGGGACAGAGGAGCCTGGTGAGCTGCCGTCTATGGGGTCGCACAGAGTCGGACATGACTGAAGCGACTTAGCAGCAAGCTCTAACGATACCGGTTCCACTTCTCAACCATTCTACTCTTCAAATCCCAAGTAAAGATCTGAGTGGGACTGTAAATTACTATAAGAAATGGAACACTCCTATTGGATTGTCTCCAGTTAAGGCATTGATCCTGTCCTATGAACTGCAGTCAGAAGTAGGGAGGTGAGTTTAGTAAACCATAGCAACTTCATCCTCACCACTGCTGCTGCTGCTGCCGCTGCTAAGTCACTTCAGTCGTGTCCGACTCTGTGTGACCCCATAGACGGCAGCCCACCAGGCTCCCCTGTCCCTGGGATTCTCCAGGCAAGAACAATAGAGTGGGTTGCCATTTCCTCCTCCAATGCATGAAAGTGAAAAGTGAAAGTGAAGTCGCTTAGTCGTGCCCAACTCTTAGCGACCCCATGGACCGCAGCCTTCCAGGCTCCTCCATCCATGGGATTTTCCAGGCAAGAGTACTGGAGTGGGGTGCCATTGCCTTCTCCGATGGCCAACCTAGACAGCATATTAAAAAGCAGAGACATTACTTTGCCAACTAAGGTCAATCTAGTCAAAGCTATGTTTTTTCCAGGAGTCATGTGTGGATATGAGAGTTGGACTATAAAGAAAGCTGAGCACTGAAGAATTGATGCTTTTGAACTGTGGTGTTGGAGAAGATTCTTAAGTGTCCCTTGGACAGCAAGGAGATCCAAACAGTCCATCTTAAAGGAAATCAGTCCTGAATATTCATTGGAAGGACTGATGCTGAAGCTGAAGCACCAATACTTTGGCCACCTGATGCAAAGAACTGACTCATTAGAAAAGACCCTGATGCTGGGAAAGACTGAAGGCGGGAGGAGAAGGGGATGACAGAGGATAATGTGGTTGGATGGCATCACCGACTCAATGGACATGGGTTTGGGTAAACTCTGGGAGTTGGTGATGGACAGGGAGGCCTGGCGTGCTGCGGTCCATGGGGTCACAAAGAGTCGGACACGACTGAGCGACTGAACTGAACTTCAAGCAGTATGAGTTTTTGAACCTGCTCTACATAATAATGTTCTGTAACTATCGTACAGAAAATTCTGAGTATCTGTTTTGCTTTTGAGATATAGAATAATCTTTAATAATTCCAATTATTATAATTTATAGTATAATTATACCCATGGCTAAAGGTCCAAACCTTTTCATTAGGTGAAATGACTACAATGCTCCCACTAAAAAGCACTGAATAACATAAAATTCAAGTGGAATCCAGCTGATTCTAGAAAATGACACAAATGAATTTTCTCATCAAGAGATTTCTCATATTTGCAGATTCATGCACAGAAACACAACAAATACAACAAATCTCAATGGTATGATCTGAATACATGAAAATAGAAGTTATAAATCTTAACATTTAAATCTTTATGTGATTATCTACTAACTTACTAATCAAAGTAAGTGAACATCACCATCATAATGAGATCATTGTAATAAGCATTTTGGTCAATATTTCACATGAATTAACTTATTTAACTCCCCAAACAAACCTATAAGATAGAAATTATTATTATCACATTTTACAAAAAAGAAAACTGAAATTTAGAGAAGTTATCTAACTTACCCAAAATTAGAAAGCTGTTAGATGTTAGAATTATATACCATTTCACTGAATCCAAGGTATTTAAACTGTATAATCCAACATTTTAAGTATAACTAAGATGAAAAAAAGTCAAACTCACACATCTATTATAATATACACTCACTTCAGAGACGTTAAATATGTCAAAACATGTATCTCATAATGAGTAAAATGTAGTATATATTTTAAATTACCATACTGATTTATTGCCTACTTAGTATCTGGGGAAATATAATCCGTGACTCCTACCTTTGGCAAACATAGCCAGGATGTCTGGGCTTCCCCAGGACCATGTGTACCTGGTTTCATTAAGAAGAGAATCAAATTCTACAGGATTTTCCTTCCATCCTTCAGGTAATTGAGAAAAAAAAACAATGACAATAGTAATATTTAGATGGTGACGTATTGGTATGGCTCCTGAAGAAGTATTTTTCAAATAATAACAAAGAGGATTAACTGCAGAAAAAATGCAAAACTAACAACAGATTTTGTTACCTGTATTACACTACAAATTTTTTTTATAAAAAGCTTACAACAGTTAATTGACTTCTTACTAAAATACAGAATCACTTTTGAACTTCTGAGAGTTAACATCTAGGAAAACCAGAGATCCATGCAGTCCTATTCTATCAACAGGACATGATGATATAAGATTAAAGTTTTATTCTTGAGTCAGTCCCAGTGTGTGTTGAGTTAGGCAAGCTAAACGACTTGTCAAAAGGGTCTCAAAACATACTTCGCTTTGTGTCAGTACAAAAGAAGCAACTGCTTCAGTATTAAAGAAGCAATATTTATGCAATCAATTTCTTCATGTGATAAAAATCGTCTAAAGAGACAGTACCTTTGGCAACTGCGCTGACATCTTCGTAAAACCCTGCAATCATGGCCACGTGCCCAGGCCGAGACTCGGTCGGCACACGCGTGTGAGAGATCCCCCAGCTGCCTTCATTCATTATGATGTTCCTGAAAGATATCATAGATGAAGAGTCAGCATATACTATGATCACAGGCTCTGCTAAGGCTTTAGAAAAACAAAATCACCACAGAAGAAATCCAGTCAAAAGAAGGAGTCAAAATTTAAGAAGGAATCTTTCTGATCCCAGCTGGGCTCAGTGCAGTTCCTCCCACCAGACGGATTCTGTAGCGTAAGAAAGCCCAGGCAAGACAAGGAACCACCCAAGCACTGCACAGAATCACAAAACAAAATACACGCTACAGCTCTAAGTCACAAAGTACTGAAACGCTGTGTTACATAAGAAATCACCAACACACAAAGTATTACTTTGTCAGCGTTAAATTTTTTTAGGTGTGATGATGGTGTTGTGATCATGTTAAAGTCCTTGTTCTTAGGAGATACACACTGAAGTGTTTAGGGGTAAAGTGTTAAAATATTTTGCTTTCAAATTATTCAGGAAAAAATAATTAAAGTTTAAGTGTATATATGTGTGTGTGTGTTGAGACAAGAGAATGAAAACATGAAAAATGTTTAAAATGGTCATATCTAGATTAAGGATATACAGATGAATATTCATGATATAATCCTTTCAGCATTTCTGTAGTTAAATGTTTTTCAAAATAAAAAATTAAGAGAGGAAACAGCTATACTCTCAATTAGGAGTTAAATTATCTTTCTAAATTTGAGATTAAAACAAGTCAAAAGTTTTTTTGCTAAAATGTATCACCATTCTTTGTCTAAGAGTGATTTGCAAAATCTGGAGAAAAATGCAAAATGAACAGTAATGCCATTGCAAGCGAAAGGTCAGCAGAGCAACAAGTTATGAAACACAAATTCATTTGTAACAGTTTTCAAGCTAAACTCTCAGGTGTCAAAATGTTCTGGAGAGAAGTACCTAAAAGTGCTGATTTAGACACTTTAATTGACTTATAACCAAAGACTGGTAAAATACATACATAAAAAGTCAAAGGCTTGAAAAACCATTAAACCACATGTTAAGGGAAAAATATTTTTTAACTTCTTCAGTTCTATAATGGAAACTGAACTCAAGCAAAAAAAGGGAGGTATAAAGCAATGTGGATACCTCTCTTGAGAAACATTTGATCAGATCGTATTTTAAAAAAAACGAAGTGAGAAACAAAGAAAACCTATCAAAAAAGGCTTCAGAAGCAGCTAGAATGGCAAACAACACACAGCAGATCACCTGGGAGCCCTTGGCCCCCCCAGAACACCCCAGGGAGAAACAGGCGCGGTCAGAACTGCTCATCTTTGCCTTAACAACCAGTATATTTTAATGTCATTAACTTTGCAATGAACTACATTTCTCTCCTCTACGACAACTAAGAAATTCAACCAAATATATCACCCCAATTTTTACACTAGTCATAGAAATTTGCTACATATTTTTGTGTATTGAACCTAACCCTAACAATCTTATTTTCCTACATATTTTCCTATTGCCCTGAGTTGCTTGTTTCTTTGTATCCTTTAATATATTATCCATTTCTTTGACGCACCATAAATTTATTCCTGGAAATCTGACATAGAATTCAGGTTCATTCATTCTTCTAGCAGTCAACAAATATTTATTAACTGCCTACTATGGCATCTGGTCCCATCACTTCATGGGAAATAGATGGGGAAACAGTGGAAACAGTGTCAGACTTTATTTTTTGGGGCTCCAAAATCACTGCAGATGGTGATTGCAGCCATGAAATTAAAAGACACTTACTCCTTGGAAGGAAAGATATGACCAACCTAGATAGCATATTAAAAAGCAGAGATACTACTTTGCCAA
>NW_011494921.1:1655442-1660575 GCF_000754665.1 Bison bison bison | reverse complement strand
AAAAAGCAGAGATACTACTTTGCCAACAAAGGTCCGTCCAGTCAAGGCTATGGTTTTTCCAGTGGTCATGTATGGATGTGAGAGTTGGACTGTGAAGAAAGCTGAGCACCAAAGAATTGATGCTTTTGAACTGTGGTGTTGGAGAAGACTCTTGAGAGTCCCTTGGACTGCAAGAAGGTCCAACCAGTCCATCCTAAAGGAGATCAGTCCTGGGTGTTCATTGGAAGGAATGATGCTAAAGCTGAAACTCCAATACTTTGGCTACCTGATGCGAAGAGCTGACTCATTTGAAAAGACCCTGATGCTGGGAGGGATTGGGGGCAGGAGGAGAAGGGGACGACAGAGGATGAGATGGCAGGATTGCATCATCGACTCGATGGACATGAGTTTGAGTGAACTCCGGGAGTTGGTGATGGACAGGGAGGCCTGGCGTGCAGCGATTCATGGGGTCTCAAAGAGTTGGACACGACTGAGCAACTAAACTGAAGTGAACTGAACTATGTTTTAGGAACCAGAGATAATGTGTATAAAACAAAGTCCCTGCCTTAGTGGAAGTTGTACACGCTGAGTAGTACTATAAACAAAATCAAAATAGGGTAGAGGGATAGGAAGCAATGATGACAGGTAGGGACAGGGGAAATGTAGACAATTTTAGACAAACTTCCCTTGAATTTGAGCTTTAATGTCTCCACAGTAGCATTAGGAAGGGCTTTTGAGGGGCTTGCTATGAATGAAAAAAAAGAATAGTTGATTACAAGAACCCCACAGGTCCAAAAAATTAAATATTTCTTTTCAAAGCCACTTAACAGAATCCAAAATTATCATATTACAAAGTGATGTAAATTTGGAAGGCTTTATTTTATAGAAAATGTATTATGAACTGAAATTTATATTTTTTAGATAAATACCTTTGTAATTGGTAATTCACTGAAATTTATGCTTGTCATTACTTAAAAATTGAACAGTCTTACTTTACAAAAAAGAAAAAAAGATAATATACTGAGTTGTAAGCCAGGATTCAGAAATTAGGACAAGTGAGGCTAGGCAGCCAAGGTCATGCATTTCAACCACCTGGTATCAACTTCTACAATAACAGAAGTAACTGTAGAAGGAAACACACTTGCTAATTTCTATGACGGAGGCAGAGGCATACGCCCTGCTCTCTTTTTCATCATCACCCCTCCACCCAACATGAGATAGACAGTATCAGTGTAACAATTTCCAGAGACGTCTTTGTACCAGTTGACATGCTTACCTAACAAACGGTGCCCTAGAATTTCCATCTTCATCTAATTCATAAAGTTTATCTGCTCGCAGGCCATCAGCAACAAACAGCATTAGTCTTTTTGCTGGGGGAGGCAGGGGCGTAAACTGAGGAGTCATTCCATGAACCAAAGGAGAGGTAAAATAAATGTCGAAGATGGAGGCGAAGAACACGAAGTGTACGAGCAATCCCAAAGTGATGTACAGCAGCATACCCAGAGGAGCTAAGCGCCAAGACGCACTGCAAAGAGGCAACAGAGTCAAAGCTGGGTAAGCCTCAGCGCAAACAAATACGTGTTCAGTTTATTTGATGCCTAGAGCTGCCTGCCTCATTTTTCAGTCTCAAAAAACTTCTTATTTGGTGGACACTTCTTACTTCCTCCATCTTTCAATAAGCTTCATTGCTCTGCGGCTACTTGCCTTATCTACATAGGTAATCGTTTTCAAGTTGTGGGAAGAGGGCTTCCCTAGTGGCTCAAATGGTAAAGAATTAGCTGGCAATGTGGGAGACCTGGGTTCGATCCCTGGGTTGGGAAGATCCCCTGGAGATGTGGAATGGCAACCCACTCTAGTATTTTGGCCTGGAGAATTCTATGGACAGAGGAGCCTGGCGGGCTCTAGTCCGTGGGGTCATGAAGAGCTGGACACAACTGAGTGACTTAAAAAAAAAAAGGAGAGAGAGAGTTCTTAACATAAGATCTACCCTCTTAAATTTTTATGTGTAAAACACAGTATTTCAAACTATAGGCACTGTTATACATCAGATCTCGACAACTTACTCACTTTGCATAAGTGAGATTTTACAGCCATTGAACAACCACTTTCATTCCCCCACCACCCACCCACCATGAGTTTGACTCTTAGATTATCTCAGACAGGGAGAGATGTGCACATTTGTCCTTCTGTGACCGACTTGTCTCACTGAGCGTTATATCCTCAACGCCATAACCATTACATTGGCCAAAGCTTGGTATTGTAATGTGTTTAATTTTGTCCAGTCTTTTAACTTATTGGGGTTTTAATTTACATTTCCCTGGTGATCAATAACGTTGAGCTACTTTACATGCATGTAATGGACATTTTAAAATCCTCTTTTATCCCCTTTTCATTTTTTTAACTGTTTTTTCAAAGAGCAGCCAGTACTTATAAATTCTGAAAGTTCAATGAATTAATTTTTATTTTGGCAATTGTATTTTGTGTCCCACCTAGGGAATTTTTGTAGATGACAACACTTTCTTTAGTACACTTTTAATATTTTTATTTTAAAACAATTTCAAGTTCAGAGAAAAGCTGCAATAATGGTACAAACATCCATACACCCCTTAGCCATATATCTCTAACATTATCATTTTCCTCTGGTCCTTGCCTCGTCTCTTCAACTTACCCCTCTTGTGTGTGAGTGTGTGTGTGTGTGGAGGGGTATACTTCAGTGCTTGTTTTCTGACAATAACGATACTCCCTTATGTACCTACGGTGGCTACCAACTTCAGTAAACTCAGCGTCAGTATTTTACCTAATCTACCATCTATACTCCAACTTTTTGAAGTGTCCCAGTACTTTTCTTCACAGCATTTTTATAGCTTTTCTGAGGCATAACTGGCCTATAGTAAGCTGTGTACATATTTAAAGTGTATAATAATCACAGGAGAGAACATACTCATATCCCTCAAAAGTTTCCCCATGCCCCTGTGGTTCATCCCTATATATTCCATTTTTAATGTTATTGTAAATGGCATTTTTTATTTCAGCTTCCCCTCATTAGTTTTTAAATTACCACTGATTTTTACATATTCACCTTGTATTCTGCAACACTGAAAAACTGTTATAGTAGTTTTTATGGAGATGCCTTTTGATTTTCCAAGGAGAAAAATTATGTCACCTGTGAATAAAGGACTTCTTCCTTATCAATCTATAGACTTTTTATTTACGACTCATGCTTGCACTGTCTAGGACTTTGAGTGTAACGTTGAACAGGCGTGGAAACAACAGAAATCCCTGCCTTGTTTCCAGTCCTACGGTGCAAGCCATCAATTTTTCAGGTTTTTTTCATAGATTCCTTTTGTTGCGTTAAAGAAGTTCTCTTTTACTTTTACTATGCAGTTTTAAAGTTGTGAATGGAAAATGCTGGATTTTGTCAAGTGCTTTTGACAAAAGCAGACATGAGAGGGGAGGATCACGTGAGGTCCTCTCGCGAGAGAGGACCAAGGCCATCTGGATTTTCCCTTTTGGTCTCCCCTGGCGTGGGGTCTCCCCTGGCGTGGGGGTCTCTCCTGGCGTGGGGTCTCCCCTGGCGTGGGGTCTCCCCTGGCGTGGGGTCTCCCCTGGTGTGGGGTCTCCTGGTGTGGGGTCTCCTAGTGTGGTGAACTACAGTGATGGAGTTTCAAATGTTAAACCAAGCTAGGGTTCCCAGAATAAACTGAACTTAATCATTAAGTATTATCCTTCCTCTATACTCTTGGATTTTATTTGCTAAAATATTTAGCATTTTAAATTAATATTTACTAGCGATATTAGACTATAAATTTTTTTTGTAATATCTTTCTCTGGTTTTGACGTCAGACAATGCAATGGGAAGTGTTACTACCTTCTATTTTTTGGCAGAGTTTGTGTAGAATTAGTACTATTTCTTCCTTTATTGCGTGACAGGACATCAATGGCTCAGAGTGTCCTTTGTTGGAAAGTTTTAACTGTAACTCAGTCTCTTCACACCCGGAGAGACACTCAGAGCGCCCGCCACTTGCCGAGTGCGTCTGGTGGTTGTATCTTTGGTCCATTTGTCCATTTCGTCCAAATTGTCACATTTATGATTCCAAACTGTCCATAATATTCTGTTCACGTGTTCTTTCTTCTATCCTTTAGCTCACAACTCTTCTATCAGGTATCATATTTAGTTACGCAAAGTAACTCACTTTTCAACTCATTTTAATTCATTTCAGTAAGATCTTAAACTCTATTTACAACTAAAGTACATGTGGTATCTGCCTAGATGTAGAGAGGCTCCCATTGACCTAAACACTCCTCTCTACCATGGAAACCTGAGTACTCTCCTTATCATGCTCACTAATAAGGAAATATCTCTATCATTTCTCACTTTCTTTTGCATTTACAAATAACTTCCTGGACTTATGTTCTTTCTTTTCCCCACTATTGTTACACAACTTTTTTGTAAAAAGTATCAAAGTGTCTGTGTTAAAGGATAATACAAATTTTCCTCTACCCTAAAGCTTACTGAAGTAGTAAAACAAACATTTTATTTGAGAACTTTGACCCTGAAGCTGTAATAGCTAACATAAAAATCTAGCTCTCTTGTATAGTAACAGTGGGATCTTAGGTCCCTCCCGGGCACTTTCCAGCATCACTTCCTCAGGGACTACTCAGTCCAAATCAGAAGCTCAAACCTTTACTTCAGTTTATAATTATACAACTATGACTCTGACTGTTTGTAGTAATGGCTGCCTCTATAACTTCATGCTGATTCCAGGAAAGCAAGACAGGCTTTCTCCAGTACTCAGCCCAGTCCTGGGCACTTAGTCAGGGCTATTAAATTACCTAGGATTATCACTTCATGGGAAATAGATGGGGAAACAGTGGAAACAGTGTCAGATTTTATCTTTTTGGGCTCCAAAATCACTGCAGATGGTGACTGCAGCCATGAAATTAAAAGACACCTACTCCTTGGAAGTAAAGTTATGACCAATGTAGATAGCATATTGAGAAGCAGAGACATAACTTTTCCAACAAAGGTCCATCTAGTCAAAGCTATGGTTTTTCCAGTGGTCATGTATGGATGTGAGAGTTGGACTGTGAAGAAAGCTGAGCACCGAAGAATTGATGCTTCTGAACTGTGGTGTTGGAGAAGACTCTTGAGAG
>NW_011494921.1:1652499-1655342 GCF_000754665.1 Bison bison bison | reverse complement strand
CTCACTGGAAAAGACTCTGATGCTGGGAGGGATTGGGGGCAGGAGGAGAAGGGGACAACAGAGGATGAGATGGCTGGATGGCATCACTGACTCGATGGACATGAGTCTGAGTAAACTCTGGGAGTTGGTGATGGACAGGGAGGCCTGGCGTGCTGCGATTCATGGGGTCGTGAAGAGTCGGACATGACTGAGCAACTGAACTGATACATAATATTTCAGTGATTCCAAAAATCATCCTTCACATAATACTTACATTATAGCTGCTGCTGCTGCTGCTGCTAAGTCGTTTCAGTCATGTCCAACTCTGTGCGACCCCATAGACGGCAGCCTACCAGGCTTAGCCATCCCTGGGATTCTCCAGGCAGGAACACTGGAGTGGGTTGCCATTTCCTTCTCCAATGCGTGAAAGTGAAGTCACTCAGTCCTGTCTGACTCTTAGCAACCCCATGGACTGTAGTCCACCAGGCTCCTCCATCCATGGGATTTTCCAGGCAAGAGTACTGGAGTGGGTTGCCATTGCCTAAGCACATATAATTAAGCACTATTATAATTTAAGTTTTCTCTTTTTTTTAATCACTTTTTATTCAGATTCAGTGAAAAGGAAAACTTTTTCATGGATGAATCATTTGGAAATCACCTAAACAAATTAATAACTACTAAAATTTTTAAAATACATGTAACCATGTATCAATAAAAGCCATTTAACTTATACCTCTGGGATGTTTACCACACATTGAAAAACAATGTCAAAAATTACAATATGTAAAAATGTATAAAAAATTAGATATTTATAAAACTTTACATCAATGAAAAACTTGCACTGAAAATATTACTTGTGGTTATTTTAAAAGTACTAAAACAAAAAAATAATTTTTTAATCAAGAAAACAATTGAGGTGCTTGGAAAAGAGCAGTCTTTCATATTTTTATCACTATCATACAAGCATCAATGACTATCCAGATTATTCAGTGAAACACTGGCTGTAAAGACCTAGATTAATGCAAATTTTGGTAAGTAGAAAGAAAATTCCTCAACAATATTAATGGCAAATTATTATTAAATAGAAATCAGCAGTTGTTAATAATATCCTAGTATGCACTATTAATATTTCTTCAACATTTTTAATTGATAAGCAAATTTCTATGCGCTAGTGGAAGAGAAAAGTACTTACTGAGACGACTGGCCAGTTGATTTGTTAGGGGCTTGGAAAGGTCACACTGACAAGTCCATGATTACAGGATGTGAGGTAGAACCAGGAAATTACAGATGTGCCATAGGAAGCTGCTGATCAAGGAAGAACTTCTACATCCAACTTCTTACAGCTCTCTAAGGAAACATATTTTAAATCTATTTTCAATTTTCATTTTAGAAATCAGATCCTAAAGATATTCCCTTTGGGGCCTACCACCTTAACTGCTTTTTCTGGCTAACGCTAATAAATGACTGACATCAGGTCTGTTTTGCTTTACTTTTAAAAATCTGTCAAATATTTTCAATACACAGTTACTCCTGCTGCTGCTGCTCTTGCTAAGTCGCTTTAGTCGTGTCTGACTCTGTGCGACCCCATAGACGGCAGCCCACCAGGCTCCCCCGTCCCTGGGATTCTCCAGGCAGGAACACTGGAGTGGGTTGCCATTTCCTTCTCCAATGCAGGAAAGTGAAAAGTGAAAGTGAAGTTGCTCAGTCGTGTCCAACTCTGTGTGACCCCATGGACTGCAGCCCACCAGGCTCCTCCGTCTGTGGGATCCTCCAGGCAAGAGTACTGGAGTGGGGTGCCATGGCCACACTAGTAGTATATTAATTGATACATGATTATAACATTTGTTGTGTACTAGGTACCAGGTACTGTGACAAACACATTCCTAATTCTGTGTATCTCCTTGACAGAGGAGGCTGAGAGAAATCAAGTAACTTTTAAAAAGTCTCATGGCAAATAACTGGCAGGACGGGGATATGATATGACTGTCAAGCACAATCCTTGACAGGAAGATCCTAAATGTGGGGACTTTAAGTACAACAGATGTGTAAAATTCCCATTACACAGGCAGAAATATTGCATATAAATAACCCATTTCTAAACATGCCCTTTCCATGCCATTCCCTAATCCTTCCCATTTTTCATTCCAGAAATTGTTTCCATTTTCAATCTCTCTGACAACTCAATTACAATAAAGATCAGCAATCCTTTTAGCTAAGGACTATGAAACAACAAGAATACACAGAAGAACTGTACAAAAAAGAGCTTCATGACCCAGATAATCATGATGCTGTGATCACTCACCTAGAGTCAGACATCCTGGAATGTGAAGTCAAGTAGGCCTCAGAAAGCATAACTACGAACAAAGCTAGTGGAGGATGGAATTCCAGTGGACCTATTTCAAATCCTAAAAGATGATGCTGTGAAAGTGCTGCACTCAATATGCCAGCAAATTTGGAAAACTCAGCAGTGGCCACAGGACTGGAAAAGGTCAGTTTTCATTCCAATCCCAAAGAAAAGCAATGCCAAAGAATGCTCAAAGTACTGCAAAATTGCACTCATCTCACATGCTAGTAAAGTAATGCTCAAAATTCTCCAAGCCAGGCTTCAACAATACATGAACTGTGAACTTCCAGATGTTCAAGCTGGATTTAGAAAAGGCCGAGGAACCAGAGATCAAATTGCCAACATCCGCTGGATCATCGAAAAAGCAAGAGAGTTCCAGAAAAAAACATCTACTTCTGCTTTACTGACTATGCCAAAGCCTTTGACTGTGTGGATCACAATAAACTGTGGAAAATTCTGAAAGAGACGGGAATACCAGACCACCTGATCTGCCTCTTGAGAAACCTATATGCAGGTCAGG
>NW_011494921.1:1637056-1652399 GCF_000754665.1 Bison bison bison | reverse complement strand
TGATCTGCCTCTTGAGAAACCTATATGCAGGTCAGGAAGCAACACTTAGAACTGGACATGGAACAACAGACTGGTTCCAAATAGGAAAAGGAGTACGTCAAGGCTGTATGTTGTCACCCTGCTTATTTAACTTCTATGCAGAGTACATCATGAGAAATGCTGGGCTGGAAGAAGCACAAGCTGGAATCAAGATTGCCGGGAGAAATATCGATAACCTCAGATATGCAGATGACACCATCCTTATGGCAGAAAGTGAAGAGGAACTAAAAAGCCTGTTGATGAAGGTGAAAGAGGAGAGTGAAAAAGTTGGCTTAAAGCTCAACATTCAGAAAACTAAGATCATGGCATCTGGTCCCATCACTTCATGGCAAATAGATGGGGAAACAGTGGAAACAGTGTCAGACTTTATTTTGGGGGGCTTAAAAATCACTGCAGATGGTGATTGCAGCCATGAAATTAAAAGATGCTTACTCCTTGGAAGGAAAGTTATGACCAACCTAGACAGCATATTGAAGAGCCGAGATATTACTTTTTCAACAAAGGTCCATCTAGTCAAAGCTATGGTTTTTCCAGTGGTCATGTATGCATGTGAGAGTTGGACTGTGAAGAAAGCTGAGCACCAAAGAATTGATGCTTTTGAACTGTGGTGTTGGAGAAGACTCTTGAGAGTCCCCTGGACTGCAAGGACATCCAACCAGTCCATCTTAAAGGAGATCAGTCCTGGGTGTTCATTGGAAGGAATGTGCAAGCTGTGCATTAAATCACAAGTGCTTGCTGCGCTCCTAATAGTTTGTTACCGAAGTAGAGTGAAGTGAAGTGAAGTCGCTCAGTCGTGTCCGACTCTTTGCGACCCCATGGACTATAGCCTACCAGGCTCCTCCCTCCATGGGATTCTCTAGGCAAGAGTACTGGATTGGGTTGCCATTTCCTTCTCCAAATTCGAGACTATCGGGATATTCCCAGATCCAAGCAGATCCCAACGTCCCCAATGCATTTTCTATTGGCTCTGTCCCTGTGCCGCACCCAGGCCCCCGGGGCCCGCAGGCACGAGGCTGGGAGGGCGAGGAAGAGGAAGCAAACCCCCTTCCGACCACCGGCCCTGCCCGGCACCGGCCACCCCTGCAGGGAAAACATCAGTACCCGGCAGCGCACACAGCAGGAGCGAAGGAAGAGAGGGCAGTGCACCCCGGTGAGCGCCAGTGTCGGGGCCCGGCGCCTGTCCCCACTTCTCCCGGACTCTACCTGGGCTTGAGCAGGTCAGGCCTGACCTCGGGAACGAGGCCTCGTCAGCGCGAAGGCGGGGCCCGGCTGCGAGTCAGAGCTCCCCTCTGGCTCAGAAGAGAAGGTTCCTAAGCCACCGTCACAACCGCCCCCCAACCACGAAAGGTCCCTGACACTTCCCTGGCCAGAAGCTACTCTCGCGATAATTCTCGCGTCAGTCCTCCAATCCCCGCCCCTACCTTCTGCGACCAATCAAAAAGGAGTGGGGCGGGGCTTTGCCTTTGAGCTGGGCGCGGGGCCCCTCAGTCTCTGCTCACAAGCGTGGGGAGCAGGCGGGGCGGGGCGGGGCGGGGAGAGGAGAGGGGCGGGTCACGCGCCATTTCTCGCGAGACCGGGGACCAGGAAGACGCCCGCAGAGCCGGGCTGCTGGTGCAGCTGCGGCTGAAGCTGTGGCTGCTGTTGCCGCTGCAGCCTCCGGACGATTCGCCTCCAAGCCTGCGCCTGGTCTCCAGGTGAGGAGACGGGACGTGGCAAGGCCGGGGCTGCAGAAGCGAGCGGCGACCGCTGAGGCTGAGCCGGGACTCAGGCCGCGGCCTGTCAGAGCCAGACAGGGAGGCGCCCACACTCCTGACAGTGTAAGATGGCGGCGATGGCGCCTGGAGGTGGCGGCGGCGGCGTGAACCCTTTCCTCAGCGATTCGGACGAGGACGAGGACGAGGTCTCGGCGACCGACGAGCGGCGGGCAGGACTTCGGCTGGGTGCCGGGGGCGGCCTAGACCCGGGCTCTGCGGACTCGCTGTCGCCCCAGGACCCCGTGGCCTTGGGGAGCAGTGCCAGAGCGGGGCTCCCCGGGGAGGTTGCGGCGGCGGCCCTAGGGGGCTCTGGGGAGACCCCGGCCCGCCTGTCAATTGATGCGATCGCGGCCCAGCTGCTGCGCGATCAGTACCTGCTGACCGCCTTGGAGCTGCACACCGAGCTGTTAGAGAGCGGCCGTGAGCTCCCTCGGCTGCGCGACTACTTCTCCAACCCTGGCAATTTCGAGAGGCAGAGCGGGACCCCCCCGGGGACGGGGGCTCCGGGGGTCCCCGGGGCAGCCGGCCTTGGAGGCGCAGGAGGTCGGGAGCCGAGTACGACGTCGGGTGGGGGACAGCTCAGTAAGTGAACGACGGCGCTGTCCCTCCGGCTGGGCTGTTGGGGTTGTGGGGGGTTATTGTGGGGAGGGGGTGCTTGTGGGCTGGTGCTGAGTACTGGGAGCGTTTCAGCTAGAGGGTTGGGGCGGGGGGCGGGCGGTGATCTTTTACAGTGGAGGCCAAAGGATCTGGCAGCGACTGTTTTCTCCCTGCCTGCCTACAGCCTTGCACCAGCACTATTGGTGTCGATATCTATTAAACATCCAGAGTTTCTAGTTCACATCCAGAGTTTCATGTAGTTCATGGCTACTACATGACCAGAAGACTCCCTTGCAACCTTGGTTTATCGCTTTAATCGTTTTTCCATTCTCTCCCATCTCCTGAATCGCCACTACCAGGAAACAGTGTTCCTTATGTTGTTCGCAGTAATTATTTGACTCCAAGTCAAGAGAGAAAAGAATAGGAAATGTTGTTGCTCTCTCCCCGAAGCCAGATCCACTTGAAGACCCTTTGTCTTTGGGTAGAGTTGATTACTCAAAAGTTGCATCTTCTGCTGCATAAAATTTGTTCAGTTTAAATAAACTCAGTTTCATTCACTTTCGGTTCCTTAATTTCAGTGGGAGTCCAGAATTATGGGAGTCTAAGGAGCAGAGTAGGCAGGTTCTCCCTGCAGTATTACCTCCTGGTCTCAGTACCTTGTAGGCTTTTTTCTCTTTGGAAGTTTAGGAATTAACTTTTCTGCCTCATTGTAATCATTGTTAACTGTGTAGAGAGGTCGTTTACGTCATTCATCATGTATTTATAAGTATTCATGTCTTTAAAACGTACTGCCAAGAATGCATATTGGAGTCCCAGTACCTATCCTTCTTAAGAGGCATCTTAGATTTTCCCTTACTAGTGGTATGAGGTTTTCAATGTGTTATGTGAGGCCAACTGAAATTTGCTCACACATGTTAAAATACATGGTTTAAAATTGTAGCCAAACTGATGGTTTTTTGTCAGTACTTTTAAGTGGTGCTAGAGACTGAGATAGCCTAACTTCAGTTCAGTTCAGTCTCAGTCATGTCTGATTCTTTGTGACCCCATGGACGGCAGCACGGCAGACCTCCCTGTCCATCACCAACTCCCGGAGCTTGCTCAAACTCGTGTCCATTGAGTTGGTGATGCCATCCAACCATCTCAGCCTCTGTCGTCCCCTTCTCCTCCCGCCTTCTATCTTTCCCAGCATCAAGGGCTTTTCTAATGAGTCAGTTCGTCCCATCAGGTGGCCAAAGTATTGCAGTTTCAGCTTCAACATCAGTCCTTCCAGTGAATATTCAGGACTGATTTCCTTTAGGATGGACTGGTTGGATCTGGTTGAGATGGACTCTCAAGAATCTTCTCCAACACCACAGTTGCCTAACTTAGATGTAACTTAGTTAGATGTAGTTAAACTGCAAAGAGTGCCATTTTCCATCAAGGTAAATCCAAAGCAGTCTTCTCTCTTGAGTATGGAGTTTTCTCAGCAGGTGTAACTTCCTTACTCAGTACTGTAGGATTATCTTCCTTTTCCTGAAACCGGTTTTTCTGTTGCTGACCTTTAAGACTATAAAATGTAACAAAAGAGCAGTGTAACAAAATTGTTAGACAGCTGGCTTTTGTTTGTTTGTTTTAAGGTTTTTGAAGTGTCTAATAATGATTTTCACCTGATAAGCTCTTAATACTTCCTCAAGACCCAGCTCAACTCTCATCTTTGTCAGTACTTCCCATGCTACCAAGGCTTCTTTTCACTGTACTACCTTCAAACCTCAACCATAGCCTTTAACTTTTTATTTTGATTTATTAACAGTATCATTTCTCTCCATTAGATAGTCAGCTTCTTGAGGGACATCTTTTTATTACTCACAGTTTGTATAGTCCCTGGCCTGTCGTTGAACATAACTGAATTGTATCTGCTATGTTTTTCTACTGTATAGATATAATGAAATAAGTTATTCCTTTATAACATTATTTTATTTAATTTAAAAGAATTTATTAATCTTTTCAGCCTACCTTATTGTGTGGAATCACTGTTTATAGTGAAAATTTCTGTTAAAAACTTTTTTGCACAGAAATAGTTACATTTATAATTTAGGCTCTAAATATAGCTGTGTTTTAAAGTAAAAGTTGACTTGTAAATGCCTTTGCATTATACATTTTTATAGTTTCTTGAAATAACTTTAGCCTTGTGATCATACGTCGGGATTTAGCTATAACCAAACATTCGTGTGCGGTTGTGCTCTGCCATAGTTTACTTGGACCTGCTTTGGGTATAACTCAGAAGTACATTATTACATAATATATTTTCAAGTGAATACAAAACAGATGAGCAGTAGGGGAAAAAAAATCAGAGTTATCCATAATCCAACCAATAGTACTTGCCTTTTCCGTTTTTTTCTATGCATATATGTTTAAAAGCAAAATATGGATTAAACTGTTTTTGTAGCTTTATATTATTTGATAGGCTATAATTTTTACCATCAACTTTGAGGTAAAATTGCATACAATAAAATGTGCCCATTTGAAGTGTACAGCGTGGTGAATTTTGGAAAACAAATTACTACTACAAATAAATGTCTGAGGACATTTTTATCATCCCCAGAACGCCTTCATTTTCATTTGCATTCTGTGTCTCAAGCCCATCACTGACCATAGTAGAAAACAATTTTCCAACCTGGGCCTAGGCACTATTGGAATTCTGGGCCTGATAATTCTTTGTTGTGTTAGAGTCCTGTACATTCTAGAATGTTTAACAGCGTTGCTGGCCTCTGTGTCCACTGCATAACAGAAGCAACCACCCAGCCCCCATTCCCCAAGTTGTGACAGTCAAAAAATGTCACCAGCACCGTCTGAGGAAGGGGAGGGCAAAATTCCCCAAGTGAGAACCACTTCCTTAGATAAGTTTTGCCTGTTTAAAAATTTCATACAAATGCAGTTTGGAGCATATAGTCTTTTCTGTATGGCTTCCTTTCCTCAGTATAATGTTTTTGAAATTCATTCAAATAATGCTTTGATGTGTAATAGTAGTTCATTCCTTTTTTGGTTTTTCCATTCATCTGTTATTAGACATTTTTTTTTTCCCATTTTTGGCCTATATGAATAAAGCTGCCATGAACATGCTTGTATAAGTTTTACAGAGACATATGTTTTCATTTCTTTTGGATAATACCTAGGAATAGAATTGCTGGTTCATATAGTTAGTATACATTTAAATTTGTAAGAAGCTGTCAAACAGGTTTTCCAAAGTGTTTGTATCATTTAAAATTTCCATCACCAGTGTATGAAAGTTTCAATTTCTATACATCCCCCAAACCCTTGGTATTTTCAGGCTTTTTATTTAACTCATTCTAGGAGAAGGCAATGGCACCCCACTCTAGTACTCTTGCCTGGAAAACCCCATGGACCGAGGAGCCTGGTAGGCTGCAGTCCATGGGGTTGCTAAGTTGGACATGACTGAGCAACTTCACTTTCACTTTTCACTTTCATGCATTGGAGAAGGAAATGGCAACCCACTCCAGTGTTCTTGCCTGAAGAATCCCAGGGACGGGGGAGCCTGGTGGGCTGCAGTCCATGGGGTCGCACAGAGTCGGACACGACTGAAGCGACTTAGCAGCAGCAGCAGCAGTGAGAGTATGGTGGTATTTCATTGTGGTTTTTATTTCTTGAGGGCTAGTAATGCTGAGCTCCTTCTTTCAGCTTTTGGCCATTGTGGGGTGTCTCTACTGCTATTGCATATCTTTTGTGCAATGTCTGTTAACAGCTTTTTATTGAGTTGTAGTTGTTTTATATATTCTGAACCCAAGTCCTCCAGCAAATATGTGTTTTCCAAGTTTTTTCTCCTAGCATGATTTGCCTTTTCATTTTTTAACAATGTGTCTTGTGAACAAAAGATTTTCATTTCATTAAGTCCAGTTAATTGTGTTTTTCCCTTAATGATTCATGGTCTTTGTTTCCTAAATAAATATTTGCGTATCCTAAAGTTGCAAAAATTTTCTTGTGTATTTTCTTCTAGAAGTTTAATAGTTTCTCTTTCTAAATTTAGGCCTATGATGGCATCATAAAAAGAAGAAATATTTCTAAAATATTCCTCCTATAATTATGCAGATACTTATAGCACAAGCTTTAGTATAATTTAAATCCAAATGCATTGTATATCAAAATATTAATATACTTAAATGTCTTAATACAGTCAGAAAATAGATAAATGCTAAAATAAGTCTGTAAATCTATGGTTAGTACCATGTTTTGAAGATTTTGACTAAGATTCGGATCATACAAATTATATTTTAGAAACTCTGAGGATGAATCTTTCTTTAGGACCAGACTACTGCTGGTTATAAGGGTCCTCTGTATTCAGTTCTACCATGTTAATTGTTGCTAGTTGGATTATTACTTTATAATACTCAATGAATACTTTTTGGTTGATTGTAAGCAGTATAAACATTGATAGTGTGGATTATCTAAAACATTAAATTATTTTTGTTTTTATGTATTTTTGATTAATGTGTGTCTGATCTGAAAATTCATAAAACTTCAGAGTAATAAATGTATAGTCAACAGTGGTTTTCTTTGTTTAAAGATTTCTAAAAGGCTCACCTGGTGGCTCAGATGGTTAAGAATCCAACTGCAGTGCAGGAGACCTGGGTTGGGAAGATCCCCTGGAGGAGAACACGGCAACCCACTCCAGTATTTTTGCCTGGAGAATCCCCATGGACAGAGGAGCCTGGTGGCTACAGTTAATGAGGTCGCAGAGAGACAGGACTGAGCAACTAAGCACACACAAAAGCAGTTTAATTTTGTAAGATTTACTAAATTGTTTGCCCCAAAGTCTGTATTATCTGACCTAGATAATAGTATAGTGGTAATTCTAAAATACTTTAAGAAGTCTTCATACTATCTTTTTTCTTGACTAAAAGAGTAAGTCAAATGTATAAAACATATAAAAGAACTATAGCTTTTTAAATTTGATGTTTTCAGTGGAAGAATTTAAAATGAGCTCTCATGGAGTCTCAGTGTTTGGTAAATTGTAGCATCCTTGTGATGGTCCTGCTAGGTCCACTTGATAAACTAATTTGATCTTTTGCATGCAATATTGCTTGCTTGAATATAGACACACATTAATTATATATTGTCCTCTCTATTTTTGCCAGTTTAGTCAGTTTGGTTTCCAGTTAGATTGCAAGATAAAAGTTGTGCCAATTCCTTTGGCACAACTTAATTACAAATTACAGTATTTTATGTAGAGGAATGATATTCTACTCTGAGCCTTCAAGGTCTAATCAAAATCAGAAAAATTGCCTAGAATGAGTCAGCTCTGTAGAGACAGTAAGTGGTCAAGTAACATGCCTTTCAGTGATGAATTTTCTTTTATTCTGTAGCTATCATGCTTCCAGATGTTCTTAAGGCAGCTTATCAGGAGCCATTTATGACTGACTTTAATAATTTAACTTACAAGCCTGCAGACTTCTTGAGTTATCTCTCTCCTTTTTAAATACTCTTTCACTGTCCTGCCTGTCTTTTCTCAGAGCTCTGAGAGAGCACTTGGTTCACTGTGCTCTGTCCCCTTCTTTTATCACCTGTGCTGTGATTCCCATCTTCCAAAAGTCCCCATCTCTTCCACTTTAACAAAGCAGTTCCTCCCCGGTAGGTTGGAATTGGGTTTAGTGCTTCCTCTGGCTTCTAACAAAATATCAAGAGAATATTTCTGATATATTAAGTTCACTGCTTTTAGCTGAGTGAGACTTGCTACTGTTGTCTGGACCATATTCAGTTCAGTTCAGTTCAGTGGCTCAGTCTGGTCCAACTCTTTGCGACCCCTTGAACCACAGCATGCCAGGCCTCCCTGTCCATCACTAACTCCTGGAGCTCACTCAAACTCATGTCCATTGAGTCGGTGATGCCATCTAACCATCTCATCCTCTGTCGTCCCCTTCTCCTCCTGCCTTCAATCTTTCCAGACATCAGAGTCTTTTCAAATGAGTCAGCTCTTTGCATCAGGTGGCCAAAATATTGGTAGTTTCAGCTTCAACATCAGTCCTTCCAATGAACACCCGGGACTGATTTCCTTTAGGATGGACTGGTTGGACCTCCTTGCAGTCCAAGGGACTCTCAAGAGAATTCTCCAACACCACAGTTCAAAAGCATCAATTCTTCTGCACTCAGCTTTCTTTAAAGTCCAACTCTCACATCCATACATGACTACTGGAAAAACCATAGCCTTGACTAGACAGACCTTAGCTGACAAAGTAATGTCTCTGCTTTTTAATATGCTGTCTAGGTTGGTTATAACTTTCCTTCCAAGGAGTAAGTGTCTTTTAATTTCATGGCTGCAGTCACCATCTGCAGTGATTTTGGAGCCCCAAAAAACAAAGTCAGCCACTGTTTCCCCATCTATTTGCCATGAAGTGATGGGACCAGATGCCATGATCTTAGTTTTCTGAATGTTGAGCTTTAAGCCAATTTTTTCACTCTCCTCCTTCACTTTCATCAAGAGGCTCTTTAGTTCTTCTCATTTTCTGCCTTAAGGGTGGTGTCATCTTCATATCTGAAGTTATTGATATACTACTACTACTACTAAGTCATTTCAGTTGTGTCCGACTCTGTGCGACCCCATAGACAGCAGCCCACCAGGCTCCCCCGTCCCTGGGATTCTCCAGGCAAGAACACTGGAGTGGGTTGCCATTTCCTTCTCCAATGCATGAAAGTGAAAAGTGAAAGTGAAGTCACTCAGTCATGTCCAACCCTCAGCGACCCCATGGACTGCAATTTCTCTCTTATATGACTCATTTTTTACCCATGTCTTTCAGCAGCTTCAAACTTTTTAATTCTTGTGGAAAGTCAGATATTTTCATTGCCTCGAACAGTGACTTGTGTATAGTTGATATTCAATATTTTACATTGACCAGTAAATTTATGAAATTATGTGCAGCTCAGTATTATAGGAATCCAAAGAAGTTTAGTGCATATCCTTGAGCATATTATGTTCTTAATGGAGAAGCAAGACTAACACCTGAAAGTCTATAGAGTAGTTTTCCGTGGTACAGGTAATAGTGTAAGCATTCAGATATAGAAAAATCATTGTTGATTGTGATAATTGTGGAGAAAGTAAAATTTTAATGTGATGCTTAAGTATGAGTGAAATTTTAATATAAACAGTAACTTTCTTATTTGGCCATATTTAGAGTCTTCGTCCTGAGTGAGGAAGAGGAAAAGGAAGTGAGGGTAAAGAGAAGATAATGTTTATTTTATATTTGGCCTTGTTTAAAACATCATCTGGGAACATGGTTGCCGTTATCTGGCTCACAATTAATTGATTCCATTTGGGTAGTTATAAAAATGCAGTATGACACTTCAAGCCATTGTGGTACATAGTTTAAAAGGAAACAAGATAAGGGTATTAATCATCAAACCGGCCTTTTTATGTTAAAAACTAAATTCACACTCTCTGCTTTAGCGATGACCTCACTGTCTGCTTTTTTGTTTCTTTGCTTGTTTTTTAAGCACCTTTGCTGGAAAAAACAATTCAGGATTGGCTCAGTTTTCGTTTTGTTTATTTAGGTCAAAAACTACATTTTGTTGTTTTTTTTTTTTTTTGTATGGTGGCTTTTAACTGTGCCTACTACCTTAACCCCCATGGTTTTAGGATGATTAACTGGAAAAGAGCACTTACCTTGGTCTAAAAGTACAGTCTGCGTATACCTAAATTGTAAATATTGATTGAGAAGGGCCTTAAATATTAATAACCTATTTTTTCCTTCAGATAGTTGTGTTTATTGGCTTCTATGTGTATGTACTGTAACTAACTAAACACACACAACACACACATCTGTACTGTAAGAGTTGATGATAAAATTGGTTTCTAAATGATACTAAAAACATACTTGTTGATACTTAAATAAATTGTGTTCTGCTGTTTGGCCATATTTTGAACACGATGCCTCTTTGGTTGACTTTTGGGGGATTTGCATTAGTTTAGGATTGATGAGAAAGCAATGGCACCCCACTCCAGTACTCTTGCCTGCAAAATCCCATGGATGGAGGAGCCTGGTAGGCTGAAGTCCATGGGGTCGCTAGGAGTTGGACACGACTGAGCGACTTCACTTTCACTTTTCACTTTCATGCACTGGAGAAGGAAATGGCAACCCACTCCAGTGTTCTTGCCTGGAGAGTCCCAGGGACGGCGGAGCCTGGTGGGCTGCCGTCTGTGGGGTCTCATAGAGTTGGACACGACTGAAGCGACTTAGCAACAGCAGCAATGGTAGGATTGATCTGCTTCAACTCCCTTATCATATGAATGTTTGTGGAGGTATTACCATTAACTTTTTTTTGAGATCTAATCGTCATGACATTTTACTAGTTTTAGATGTCCAGCAGAATGATTTGATACATGTCTGTATTTTGAAATGATCACCACAGTAAGCTTAGTTAGCACCCATCACCACATAGCTACACTTTGTTTGTTTTTTTCCTTTGATGAGAACTTCTGTGATCTACTCTCTGAGCAGCTTTGAAATACACAAAACAATGTTGTTAACTATGGCCACCATGCTGTGGCCAAGACTTATTTATCTTGTTGGAAGCTTGTACCTGCAGTTAATTTTTTAAAGTGGTTCTGGCCCCATTTCAGTGGAGCATGTGAAACTGGTAACTCTCCAATTCCATATGTGCATATAGTTTCTACAAACTAAGGAAATCTGCACAGGAAAATCTGAGAAAGTTGGATGTAAATTGTCGAATTTACTTTAAAAATAAATTCTTCAGATTTCTGAGAAGTGAATACTTGATGTAATTGAATACAGCAATGGTATTTACTAAGATTGAGCAAAAGGTAACTATAACAGGATCAAGAAGAGTGTCCTAGAGCTGATGTGTTTGTATTATAGCAAGCTATGTGATAGATCTCTCACATTGATGTGAGTAAAATAGAGAAATATGAGCTTGGTAGAAGAGTAACAGTGGAAACATGTGTGGCTGATAAAACCGTAGTAGGTCTGTGCCGGTGTGTACCACCTATACTTTTGAAAGTGAAAGTGAACTTGGCCTATTTTTTGAAGACCGCCGAAAAATTGATGCTTTTGAACTGTGATGTTGGAGAAGACTCTTGAGAGTCCCTTGGACTGCAGGGAGGTCCAACCAGTCCATCCTAAAGGAGATCAGTCCTGGGTGTTCATTGGAAGGACTGATGCTAAAGCTCAAACTCCAATACTTTGGCCACCTCATGCGAAGAGTTGACTCATTGGAAAAGACCCTGATGCTGGGAGGGACTGGGAGCAGGAGGAGAAGGGGACGACAGAGGATGAGATGGCTGGATGGCATCACCGACTCGATGGACTTGAGTTTGGATGAACTCTGGGAGTTGGTGATGGACAGGGAGGCCTGGCGTGCTGCAGTCCATGGGGTCGCAAAGAGTCGGACATGACTGAGCAACTGAAGTGAACTGAATGGGTATGTTACATCCTAATTAAAATAATTGTTTAAAAAACATACTGGGAACATCTGTACTTGAAATTCACGTGAAAATGTAAAACATTTCTATTTGAGTAGCCACCATAAGTTAAAGAAGTAAAACTGTACAGCGTAGAGAGCTAAGAGCACAGAGTTTGGAGTCCTGGCTTTGATCCTGTTTCTGCCACTTTTTTATTCTCGTTTCTTAATCTCTCAGTGCCTCAATTTCTTCATCTAAAAATGAGGATTGAGGACAGCAGTACCTACCTGATAAGAGCTGTTATGAGAGTCAGCTGAATTAATATTTATTATCATCTGCAGTAAGTGTATGTAAGTGTAGAATCGATTATTGATATTAAAAGGCAAACATTGGATTTAAGATTTTGTAATGGTTCATTAAAACCTGCCTCCATACAGTTAATGCATTGTATTTTATATCTGTAAAGGCATTGTACCTCCATTTTTGTAGATATTTTAAATTACATTCATATAATTTATTTTTAAATATTTTTTTGTGTGTTCCTCTTAGGCAATGGTTAGTTATTTGATTTTATGACCAACACATGATGAGAAAATGGGATTTGTCTTTTTGGAGCTTACTAAAATTTTTTTAAAACCAATTATGTTGCTGTCTACAGAACAAATATTTAAAAGTAAAGGCAAGCAGAGCTAGACAGATTGCAGTAAGGAGAGGTTACAGGCCAGAGACAAGCTCCGTGACTCTTTTGTATGAGAAACAGAGTCAGACAAAGGAGGAGAGGGTAGACTATTCAATACACTTTTCTCCTTCTAGAGGGAAGTTCTTTCTTTCTTTCCTACCATATACATGCACACATCAAAACAAAGTTTCCAAATGAATTGAAATACTAAATGTGGGAAATGGAACTTGAAGACTTTTTGAAGAAAATATTAAAACATATTTATGACCTTGAGGTAAGATTGCTTACACATAAAAATTGTAGACTTTGAAGAGATTGATATATTTGTATCACAATTAAAATTCCTGTATGTGAAAAGATAGCATAAAGTAAAAGACAACCATAGACTAGGAGTACATATTTGGCACATACATACAGTAGTCAAAAAGTGTTTCAAATATAGAATCTGTATAGAATCCCTGCAAAGTAAGGGAAGGAAAATAACCTAATGGAAAATAGGCAGAAGCAAACCAATGAAAAGTTGCTCAAGTTCACTAGTAATCAGGGAAATGCATATTGTAAAACCTATACCTGAGCTTTTGGCAGAATATGAAGAGGTCTGACACTTAGTATTCCTCATACGGAGGAAGCAGGCACCTGTCAGTACAACTACTATAAAAAATGTTTTGAGAAAATACAGTAAAACTGAAGGCGGTGCACACCGGTGAACCCAGCTTTTCCACATATAACTATTTATCTAGAACTTACGAGGATGCATAACGAGGTGTGTACAACGTTGGAAGCAGTGCTTTTGGCCATACATAGTGGAAACACTACTGCTGCTGCTAAGTCGCTTCAGTTGTGTCCGACTGAAGCGTCCATCTGTGGTTGTGTCCATCTATGCGACCCCATAGATGGCAGCCAACCAGGCTCCACCATCCCTGGGACTCTCTAGGCAAGAACACTGGAGTCAGTTGCCATTTCCTTCTCCAGTGCATGAAAGTGAAAAGTGAAAGTGAAGTTGCTCAATCGTGTCCGACTCTTTGCGACTCCATGGACTGCAGCCTACCAGGCTCCTCCGTCCGTGGGATTTTCCAGGCAAGAGTACTGGAGTGGGGTGCCACGGCCTTCTCCGGTGGAAACACTAGTTATAGTATATTCATAGAATGGAGGTCTTAGCAGCCTTAATCAGATCTATTGTGAAGCATCACACACAGTTCAGTGCCATTATGTACATTTTCAAATGCATAAAACAATATATTATTTGTGGGTACTTAGACTCCGGGAGTTGGTGATGGACAGGCAGGCCTGGCATGCTGTGGTTCATGGGGTTGCAAAGAGTCGGACACGACTGAGTGACTGAACTGAAGTGATATGTGCTATAGGTTTAAAAACATCAACTAGAGTCACACTGAATCCATCGCTGCGATTGCCTTTGAGGAAGGAAACATTGCTAAGTTGCTTCAGTCGTGTCGACTCTGTGCAATCCCACAGACGCCAGCACATTAGGCTCCTCTGTCCCTGGGATTCTCCAGGCAAGAACACTGGAGTGGGTTTCCATTTCCTTCTCCAATGCATGAAAGTAAAAAGTGAAAGTGAAGTTGCTCAGTCGTGCCCGACTCTTCTCAACCCCGTGGACTGCAGCCTACCAGGCTCCTCCGTCCATGGGATTTTCCAGGCAAGAATACTGGAGTGGGGTGCCATTGCCTTCTCCAAGGAAACATTAGGGACGTGAACTTTATTTCTTTTTAAATTTTGCAAAATGTTAGCCATTGTTCATATCAGGTGGTAGCTATATGATGGTGTACTTTGTACTTTTCTTTCTTGAGTCAATTTAAGGTATTTTTGTCAAATTTTGCATGTAATAAATTCTAGCAAAACAAGAAACATTTGTAATGGGAATTACAGCTCCAGTGTTCTGCCATTTATTGACACCAAATCCTATAACTATGCAGTGTACACCGAGTTTTGTGTTTCTAGTGATGTGAAATACGAATATCATCTTGACTCTGGTATATGAACACAAAGAATATATTCTGCATTGTTAAGTTATTTCTGCATATGTGTTTGGTACATGTCTGCCTTTTTTGTTGCCTTATATTGAATATCTGTCTTGTATCATCTATTAAATTTGCACAGTTCAGTTCAGTCGCTCAGTTGTGTCCAACTCTTTGGGACACCATAAATTGCAGCACGCCAGGCCTCCCTGTCCATCACCAACTCCCAGAGTTCACCCAAACTCAAGTCCATCGAGTCGGTGATGCCATCCAGCTATCTCATCTTCTGTCGTCCCCTTCTCCTCCTGCCCTCAATCCCTCCCAGCATCAGGGTCTTTTCCCATGAGTCAACTCTTCGCATGAGGTGGCCAAAGTATTGGAGTTTGAGCTTTAGCATCATTCCTTCCAAAGAACACCCAGGACTGATCTCCTTCAGAATGGACTGGTTGGACCTTCTTGCAGTACAAGGAACTCTCAAGAGTCTTCTCCAACACCACAGTTCAAAAGCATCAATTCTTTGGTGCTCAGCTTTCTTTACAGTCCAACTCTCACATCCATACATGACTACTGGAAAAGCCATAGCCTTGACTAGACAGACCCTCATTGGCAAAATAATGTCTCTGCTTTTCAATATGCTATCTAGATTGGTCATAACTTTCCTTCCAAGGATGAAGCGTCTTTGAATTTCATGGCTGCAATCACCATCTGCAGTGATTTTGGAGCCCCCAAAAAATAAAGTCTGATACTGTTTCCACTGTTTCCCTATCTATTTGCCATGAAGTGATGGGACTGGATGCCATGATCTTAGTTTTCTGAATGTTGAGCTGTAAGCCCACTTTTTCACTCTCCTCCTTCACTTTCATCAGAGGCTTTTTAGTTCCTCTTCACCTGACTG
>NW_011494921.1:1632681-1636648 GCF_000754665.1 Bison bison bison | reverse complement strand
AGCGTGTGAGATGAGTGCAATTGTGCGGTAGTTTGAGCATTCTTTGGCATTGTCTTTCTTTGGGATTGGAATGAAGACTGACCTTTTCCAGTCCTGTGGCCACTGCTGAGTTTTCCAAATTTGCTGGCATATTGAGTGCAGCACTTTCACAGCATCATCTTCCAGGATTTGAAATAGGTCCACTGGAATTCCATCACCTCCACTAGCTTTGTTCATAGTGATGCTTTCTAAGGCCCACTTGACTTCACATTCCAGGATGTCTGGCTCTAGGTGAGTGATCACACCATTGTAATTATCTGGGTCGTGAAGATCCTGTTTGTACAGTTCTTCTGTGTATTCTTGCCACCTGTTCTTAATATCTTCTGCTTCTGTTAGGTCCCTACCATTTCTGTCCTTTATTGAGCCCATCTTTGCATGAAATGTTCCCTTGGTATCTCTGATTTTCTTGAAGAGATCTCTAGTCTTTCCCATTCTGTTGTTTTCCTCTATTTCTTTGCATTGATCGCTGAGGAAGGCTTTCTTATCTCTTCTTGCTATTCTTTGGAACTCTGCATTCAGATGCCTATATCTCTCCTTTTCTCCTTTGCTTTCGCTTCTCTTCTTTTCACAGCTATTTGTAAGGCCTCCGCAGACAGCCGTTTGGCCGTTTTGCATTTCTTTTCCATGGGGATGGTCTTGGTCCCTGTCTCCTGTACAAGACAGTAGCGAAACACGCCATTCTTTGCTCACAGATGGTTGGTACCTGTGTGCCAGCTTCTCTGTTCTCAGTCTCCTATTGCTATTTTACCGTGAAGGTCAGTTTTATTTGGAAGGGAAATTTTGAGAGTCAGTTGATAATTCTTACTGTCATGTTGACAAAGATCTCTTTTAGGATACATTTGACATGTTTCAAGCAGACAGAATTACAGCAATAGCTTCTTATTGCACTGTAATAAGTATTGCAGAGTATTGCCCGCACATTACACTGTATGGGGAGTCTTGTAAATATTCTGTATATATGTGCAGAAATAGTACCACCATTGGAGAAGTGTGTAGCAGCAGCCTTAAAAGCTTCTAATTTTTTTATTCAAGAGTAGTTCCAGATTATAGGCATTCTTTACAATCACTGTAAGGAATAAAGCTTGTGTGTGTGTATGTGTGTGTTGGGGGATAGGCAGTGTGGAGAATGGATGTATGAATAAGGAGAAATGTCCAGAGAGTATGAGATGAGATGATGAGAGTAACGAATATATCACCAGAATCTCTTAGTCATATTTTATTATGTTCTTAATGTTTAATATTTGCATTGTGGTAAGTTACAGTAGTAAGAATACTGATTTTTGCCTCTTGAACCTTCTAATAAGCTGTCTGTAACAAATAGGTAGCTTGTATTGATACGTGGGTTTTTGAGTCTACAGGCTCACTGAACTCTTCCTAACAAGTTTTTTTTTTTTGTCTGTAAACAATGTTGTCTTCTGAGTGTAGTTTTGATCAAAATACATATAATACAAAGGTTGGAAAGTAAGATGTATACTTATATACTCTTGGTAGGACACTCTTTGAGAGTAATTTGGTGGTATCAAGCACATTTTAAAAATGCATGTTCCTTAGTGTCCAGTTCCATTCCATATTTTATTAAAGACAAGCTCGTTTGCATCAAAATTATTGAACCTAGATTTTTTTCATATCTTCTACATTCAAGTAAAGGTGTCAAAGTTTTACAACAACCTGAATGTCCAACAGAGGGGGATCAGCTAATTAAAGCAGAGTGATCTGCATGCGCTGACATGGGATGACAGAAGATACATTACAAGTTGAACTAGTTAGGATGCACGCAATATTGTGAATTGTTTCCATTGACCCACAAAAAGGGAGAAACTGGTCTATGCCTAGCGTATTTCTGAAAGGATACGTACAGAAGAGTCTAAGCAATGCCTGGTGACCCATAGGGTGATGGTGGCTGGGGAAGACGGGCTCACCTTTTATTTGTGTGCCCTTTGGTATTTTAGTACGTATCATGTCTTAAGTGGCAAGACTGGGATTCCAAACCACATCATCAGCTTCCAGGTTTTCATTCTTTTCATTGCAACACAACTACTGTTTTGTCCATTTTAAAGCACAGTTAAGCAAATGTTCTTGAGTCATTTTAGTATGTGATCAGGCAAAGTATCTTAGTAACCCATTCAGAGTATATCTTACTGACTCAGAGTAGCCAGTCATTTTAATGCAGAGGGCAGGTCGGGTAGAATAATATTGATCATTTAACAAATAAATGGTAAAACTGCAGCACCACACCAAGACAAAGGAGAGTAATCATTTGCTGAATGAAATTCACTATGGAAATCCACAGAGTCGGACTAGTACGTCCTTCTTTTCAGTCCCAAGGCTTTGGTGCACGGTTACATCTCAGTTTCTGGTCTAGTCCTTGAAGACGACTAAGCCTCAAGGAGTGGGGACCGCGGTTGCCATCATGGGTGTGACCTTCTCCACATTTCCTCAGCAGTCAGAAGTGATGTTCATTTGTTTCTGAAACCAGTTGGTCCTGATGAGGTGGCTACTGCTGCTCGAGGTGCTGTCACCCTGTTCTCTGTGCTCTTCCCAACCCTCCGTCAGCCCTGTGCTTGTGTGCTACCCTAGTTCAGGCCTTAGCGCTCATCTGGACCTTCAGCTTTACCTTATCGCTGGTTCCTGTGCCTTTAATCGGCTCCTCCATCCTTAATTGATTTTAAAAGCAGTTTGTTCATGTGACTCTAGCTAAAACCTTTTAAAATTGCTCTCATCCAAGACAGTTTTTTTGAACGCTTTTTGATAGCAGAATTATATATTGCAGAAAAAAAATTTACAAATCTGTTTAGGAATTTAATTTTTCCCATTTTTGCACAGTATATGATAAAAATGACTTTGCAGTATTTTACTGTAAATATGCCTCATAAAGCTCTCCCTGTACTTCTGTTTGTCCTGTGTGTTCATCCGCACTGCCATATATAGCCCTTTGTTGTGCTTACGTCGTTTACTTAGTGTTTCTTGAACTTGCTTTATATATTCTTGTCTCAGTGCTCTTGTCCGTATTATTTTTCCTTCTCTTCATGTTCTTTTCCTCCATCGTTCTTTTCTGCTTTCCAGATTCTGTTTATCTCTAAGGGCAGGTCCAGTTGATCTTCCTTCCTCATAGTGGTCTCCAAGTCCTCTGAGCTTTGTGTGTATGTTTGTTTGGTCTCTCTCTCATGGAAATTAATTATATGAAACTTGTGACTGTGGTACTGCTGCTCTTGTTTTTGTGTGTTGATGTTTTCGCTGACTAGATTCTTTTTTCAGGTGTTTGTTGGAGTTCCTGTCTCATATAGCTTTGTCTTCTTTCACACCTGGCACAAGTGCCCAAAGTAGGCAGTTCATAAATATTTATTTAGCATGAATATAGAAAAGAGACCATATTTTATTTATCTTTTTGTCACCAGTGCCTAATATTGTGCCTGACAAATAAGCCTTTAAATAAATGTAGATGGTATGTTAAAGAGATGATCTTTAGGTATTGGGATCTTTTAAATATGTAACTTTGGAATATTCCTTGTAAAATTAGCTTTTCCCTCTGTAGCCCGAGGAAAGTTGAGTCCAGGTTGACCTTACTGAGATCATTCACAGTATCAAGCCCAATGTGGCTGGTATCTAGGAGATGTGAGCCTGCACACTTTCACATGTTGCTCAAGAAAACTAATGGTTTAGAGCACAGGCTTTGGCGTCAGAGGGCTTGAATTAATATTTCTACTCTGCTCCTTCCCAGTTGCTTGAGTCTGGGATAGTCTCTTTATCCTTTACTGCAAAATACAGACGGTAACAGCTCCTGTTTATCTGTGAAAAATATCTGGCACAGAATAAGTGGTCAGTTCAGTTCAGTTTAGTCACTCAGTCGTGTCCGACTCTTAGTGACCCCATGAATCGCAGCACGCCAGGCCTCCCTGTCCATCACCAACTCCCAGAGTTCACTCAGACT
>NW_011494921.1:1566630-1632581 GCF_000754665.1 Bison bison bison | reverse complement strand
AAAAGCATCAATTCTTTGGCACTCAGCTTTCTTCACAGTCCAACTCTCACATCCATACATGACTACTGGAAAAACCATAATAGCCTTGACTAGACAGACCTTTGTTGGCAAAATAATGTCTCTGCTTTTCAATATGCTATCTAGATTGGTCATAACTTTCCTTCCAAGGAGGAAGCGTCTTTTAATTTCATGGCTGCAGTCACCACCTGTAGTGATTTTGGAGCCCAAAAAGATTAGGGTTAGGGTTAGGGTCTGACACTGTTTCCACTGTTTCCCTATGTCTTTCTCATGAAGTGATGGGACCATATGCCATGATCTTCGTTTTCTGAATGTTGAGCTTTAAGCCCACTTTTTCACTCTCCTCCTTCACTTTCATCAAGAGGCTTTTTAGTTCCTCTTTACTTTCTCCCATAAGGATGGTGTCATCTGCATATCTGAGGTTATTGATATTTCTCCCGGCAATCTTGATTCCAGCTTGTGCTTCTTCCAGCCCAGCGTTTCTCATGATGTACTCTGCATAAAAGTTAAATAAGCAGGGTGACAATATACAGCCTTGATGTACTCCTTTCCCGGTTTGGAACCAGTTTGTTGTTCCATGTCCAGTTCTAACTGTTGCTTCCTGACCTGCATATAGGTTTCTCAAGAGGCAGGTCAGGTGGTCTGGTATTCCCGTCTCTTTCAGAATTGTCCACAGTTTATTGTGATTCACACAGGCAAAGGCTTTGGCATAGTCAATAAAGCAGAAATAGATGTTTTTCTGGAACTCTCTTGCTTTTTCGATGATCCAGCGGATGTTGGCAATTTGATCTCTGGTTCCTCTGCCTTTTCTAAATCCAGCTTGAACATCTGGAAGTTCATGGTTCACGTATTGCTGAAGCCTGGCTTGGAGAATTTTGAGCATTACTTTACTAGCGTGTGAGATGAGTGCAATTGTGCAGTAGTTTGAGCATTCTTTGGCATTGCCTTTCTTTGGGATTGGAATGAAAACTGACCTTTTCCAGTCCTGTGGCCACTGCTGAGTTTTCCAAATTTGCTGGCATATTGAGTGCAGCACTTTCACAGCATTATCTTCCAGGATTTGAAATAGGTCCACTGGAATTCCATAACCTCCACTAGCTTTGTTCGTAGAGATGCTTTCTAAGGCCCACTTGACTTCACATTCCAGGATGTCTGGCTCTAGGTGAGTGATCACACCATCGTGATTATCTTGGTCGTGAAGATCCTGTTTGTACAGTTCTTCTGTGTATTCCTGCCCCCTCTTCTTAATATCTACTGCTTCTGTTAGGGAATAAGTGGTCAGAAAGTGTTAAGTATAATAATAGCTAATGCTGTTAATAACCCTCCTCTTTACCTGACAGCTGTTCATATGGTTAAGTCATCCCGCATTATAGAAACTTTACCTTTAGTGAATAGTCAATAAAGTTTCAGTGTTCGCCTGTTCCTAAGTGTAAGTCTTTTAATTTGATATTTAACTCAGTGAAATCTTGTGACCCAGAAAAGACAGTGAACTGGAAACTGGGAGACTTAAATTATACCCCGAGCTTCTCACAAAGGTTAATTTGCTCCACCTTTACCGGAGTCTGATTGTATTGTTGTTATCTGTGTACCTGACTGAATTCCAGTGGTTTATAAGCTTACTCAAGGCTAGAGCCAAGTCTTACTGAATTTGTATCTTTCTCCTCCACTCCATGGATTAGTAAATATACACTGAATGAATACACACTGTTTTTTTATTAGTCAAGATGGAGGGTTGGGCTGTCTCTAAGATTCCTTCTAGCTCTCAAATATTTTGAACATAGGGGCCAGTGAAATGAGTCCCCATGTTAGAGAAGAACTGAAGATCACGAAATCTAAATGTAAATTTTGCCACTGAGAAATTTCTAAGATCCATTTTTTAATTTAAATGGATAATATACTAGAGTGTTTATGTATGACCTCAAATTTAGATATAATTATTTTTAAGGTAAATTTGTTATCTATTACTGAATTTATAAACTATATACTTCTTTTCTTTGCTTTAACCCTAACCCATGACACAGGTGTAGTTCAGTAAATGATCTTTACTAAGCAAATTGAAATTTAAATCTAATTGCTTGACATTATTTTTATTTAAATCCATTAATTGTAAATTGGGTACTTTAATGACTTTTTAATTATAAAATGCCCATATTACAAAAAGTATTAATTGTAAAAAATTTAAACAGTATAGAGAGAAGTATTCAGAAATTTTAAGTCCGTTCTTCAGAATCAGTTATATCTATAGTCTTTAAAAATTATTCTTTAATTCTTTATTGTATTTTCCTGTTATTACCCTGGTACACAGTAGTTGTTCACTGAATGTTCACTGAATTAACCAATGCAGTTTACCAGTCAGGAGCTGATCAATTTTTCTGATACATTTTTCTTTTACAGTGCTATTGATATCTAATTTCTATAAAAGATAGCTTTTTAAGAATCTGAAACTAATTTTTTTAGCTATTGTAAAAGTACATTCTGTCATCAGTACTAAAAGATTAAATGTATATAAATAAGACTACTCTCATACAGTAATTTATGAAATCAGTCTGCATGCCTTGTAGTTACACTGTGTCTAATGGTTTTAGTTTTCAGGACTACTGAAACTTACATACAGGTTTTACTGGTTTGCCAGCTATGATGGAAGTCCCTGATCATTCAGTTTCTGAGTTACAAAGTGAATTACTAAGAAGTTACACAATCTTGGAATTTGAAGAAATGCTTTGTGGTATACTGTATATTAGAAAGTGGTAATAGCTTCTTTCTTAAGAAAAGAGGCTAGTTTTTCCAAACTCTTCCTCTTTTATATCAGAGTATTTGGAAAGGTATGTGCTTGCCCTGGAAAAGAATTCTGGTTGAATCCAAAGAAACTTATTTATCTAGAAGCTATAATCTTACCTCAGTTCGGTTCAGTCGCTCAGTCGTGTCTGAATCTTTGCAACCCCATGAACTGCAACATGCCAGGCTTCCCTGTCCATCACCAACTCCCAGAGCTTGCTCAAACTCATGTCCATCGAGTCGCTGTTGCCATCCAACCATCTCGTCCTCCGTTGTCCCTTTCTCCTCCTGCCCTCAATCTTTCCCAGCATCAGGGTCTTTTCCAATGAGTCAGTTCTTCTCATCAGGTGGCCCAAATATTGGAACTTCAGCTTCAGCATCAGTCCTTCCAATGAATATTCAGGACTGATTTCCTTTAGGATGGACTGGTTGGATCTCCTTGCAGTCTAAGGGACTCTCAAGAGTCTCCTCCAACACCACAGTTCAAAAGCATCAATTCTTTGGTGCTCAGCTTTCTTTATAGTCTAACTCTCACATGCATACATGACTACTGGAAAAACTGATAAATCTTACCTATTAGTATTAAATTCCAAAGTACATTTTATATACAAACTGTTATAGGTTAACTCCATCAAAGTTGAAATTACTTTCTTCCATACATAATTATTTTCTGACATGGCATATATTTTAATACATTGGGAGATTGCTTTTACTTTTATGACATTAATGTTATTGTAGTTTAAAAGATATTAAAGTTTTTTTTCCTTGGAGAATATAAAATTGTTGGCTTGGAACTAAAAAGAAAAAGAATATATTTTTCAATGGTCATAATAATACCAAGACAGAAATTAAGCTGCATTTGCTTTCTCCAAAGACTCTTTCCTATTACAGACTTCTGGAGAAATAGTTTAGTGGAGAAATATGTATGATGATCAAATAGGCTCTAACCTAGTAGGCCTGTATGTCTGACTGAAAATACCAGAAAGAGAAAGAAATACTTAGAAAACTAACATTAGATACTTAACATATAGAAATATATATATCTGAAATCAACAACCAGCATCATACTTCACCATTCATGAAACTCAGGAATAAAACAATGAGGTCTGCTACACCGCCACCAGAATGTTGGTTGATAAAGATTTATCCTACTGGGTGTACGTGTTTTAACACACAGGTTGGAGACATGAGACAAGCTAGTGAGGAGCTAAAACATGCTTCTGAGTGTGAGCAGAGGGACTAGTCCTCAAGAGGAGCTTCTGATCAGGGCAGTAACAGCAAAACAACTTACCAGGAAAATCTGGATGCTAGTTAACATGGTCAAAGAAAATTTGCAGACATACACTCAAAAAAGGTAGATGGCCATCATATCTTTAAAAGAATGTTCAAGTTCACCAGGAATCAAAGAGATGCATAATTAAATAAGACAACTTTATAGTATATGTTAAATTGGTGAGATTAAAAATAATAATACCAAACATTGACAACTGCTGTTGTATACTGTGGATGGAACTCAGATTGCTGTGCTTACTTAATTTAGAAAGTGGTCTAAGCAGTGTGTATCCATCGCCTTATCAATATGGCAAAATCTCACTACATGATCTTCATTTTTAAAAAGCAAGTTACAAAGATGCAAGTATCCATTCTGTTTTTGCAGAAATGTATATGTGTACTTACACAAGGGGAAAAGAGTTCAGAAAAGAATATCTAGAAATTCGGGGGGGGGGCAGGAATTAATAATCTCTGATCATGTTTCAATCTTAGTAAGATTGGAATGGTTTATCTACTTTTCTATGTACCTCTATTTTTATAATTATTTATAGTATGTGTATTTATATAATTGGAGGAAAGAAAGGTCCCTCACACCTCTTCCCAATCACTCAACCCCTGGTCCTTTCAACCGCCACTCCAAGAACCACTATAATGATTGTTTCTACCATAAATTACTACTGTCTATTCTAAAACTTCATGTAAATGAAATTACACAGTGTGTATTCTGTATAAAGATTCTCTCATTCATCATAAAGCACTGAAATTCAGTCATGTAGTTTTTTTATTGCTGAGTAATATTCCTAATTTCACCCTATTTTAATATGAACTTTTGAGATTTCTATAGTAAATTGCCGGGGTCCAGCCCCGGCTGATCCAGAGTATTCGAAGGAGAGACGGCGTAGGCGAAGATCAGGAAACAATTGCTTAATTAAATGTTAATTAAGGATATAAAGAGTAATAGAATGAGGATAGCTCAGTAGGAAAATTCAGTGGAGAAAAGAGGCTGAGTAGCTTGGTTTATGTGGGAGACCAATAAAACTTCAAGACAAGAAGTTTGCACCACTTACGTAGGCCGCAGGCGTCCTTCCACTCTCCCCAAGGAGAGGAGACACTGAGGCCTCCCCGGTCGGATCTTAGAAGCCCAGGCATAATTAGTAAGCATGGCGGGGTCCGCGCTCCAGGTGGAGACTCAACCAGAGTGAGAGAGAGAGCGACATGGGGAGACCAGTATTTCAAGAAACTGATCCCAATTCTTTATTTTCCATGGTCTACTTTTATACACTGAGATGTTATGAAAAGTCACGCGGGGTCAGCAGTCCTGACTTTTATCAAAGGTGCTTCATACAAATGTATACAGAGGTCTTAGGGGTGTTACATCATCTTCTGGCCAGGGGGACCTGCTGACAATTTACGACCCTCTCCTTGTGACAGCAGTCAGTCAACCAGGACACTTATTTCTCCAGGGCTGATTATTCTCAAAACAGACACCACCCAAATAAAGTTACGTTCCCATAGGGTGAGGGTGTAGTGGGTTTTAGTTAAGGAAAGAATTTACTTAGCCTAAGGTCTAACATGATTAATATCAAAGGTTAATAGTTATTTCTTCTATATATTCATTAATGTGTGTAAGGGCAGGGGATGTGGAGACTTAGCAACAAACATTGGCTCAACAAATGAAAAACCCTTCACCAATACAATTTCTAATCAGCCCATTATACTTATACTAATAGTTTTCTAACTTTTCTAAGGAACCTGTTTTTAGAAGGTTTAAAGCATCTCGTGCGTCTCACGGTTGGGAGGCTGTGAGCAATCACATGTGGCCGGACAAGCCTGTCAGGCAGGCTAGAGAACCTTCAGAGGAGTTTGTAGGTTAAAACACTCTTATCACGCCCAGGAATTATTATTAACTGGAGCTCTAGGTTAACTCCTTCTCTGAAAGAGGTGGTGGGGGACAGCCCCCCGTAAAGTCAGAGATGTAGGTGAGAGCACAAAGTAGTAAAGTAGGCAGGCTCTGGTAATGGGGGTAGATGCTCGAGGAGTTCCAGGGGGACTCCTGAGGCTCGATCCCGCCTTTGCGTATGTCGAGCCTCCTTCATCCTCCACCTTTGTCACGGGCAGAGTACCTCACTCTGGCCCCCAACATCTCCCCCTTTTTTATTTCTTAAAACAACCAGATGCAGCTCAGTCGCGAGCTTCCGAATGCTCTGCCAGAGAATCCTGACAATACAAGGAAGAATGATTATGAGAAGTAGGATTAGAGACTAGGGATATTAGACAGAATATTTTTTCCAGAAATAAAGTTAGAGAAGGTGTTAAAAAAATCATTAGCTGCTCCAGTGGCCGTAAAATCCAGTTGAGAGTGTTCCAAGGTCTGTATTTGATTATGAAGTTTCCCTAAGTCCAGGCCAATATCAGAACTGTTCCAAACACCTGAGATATGATTTTTAATCTTTTCCCATTCATAATCTGTCTCGTTTACCTTCAAAGATGTCACGCATATCCACCTGTAATCAGCGTGGCATGTCAAAGCCATCTTCACCTTTAAAGCCTGTAACTCAGTCCCAATATGCATAATTGCTTCTTCTAAGGCGTCTACTCTCATCTCCAATTTTCTATCTATAGCTTCCTGAGTTGCTAGAGTTAAAGAAACAATTTTAGACATGGTATCAACATATTGGGCAGTATGCACTTGTTGAGTCAATGATATTGCTGCTGCAGTAACAGAAGTCATTGTTGCTATCAAAGCTGATATTCCTAAAATAAGTAAGCCCACAAATCGTCGTTGTCGCATTAAATCTTGTAGTTGTTGTAACACAGTGAGACCATAATTAACATATCAACAAGTGGTTACATCATAAGATAAGGTGGATGTTGTAGCACTACAAAGGAGCAAACATTACATTGAGGGTTTAAACAAGATGAAAGCATACATTGTTCACAAGTCACTACGTTAGGTCCACCTGAATAATTCATGCCTACAATAAGTTTGTTGGAGTCATTAGTAAAAAGGAAAACATAAGGCGAGGGTGGATAAACTAAAACAGAATAAGTAGAATTATTTTCTGGTTGGAGTTCACGCTGCAGCTGCCCTGTCAGTCTCGCCGGGATCTCGATGTTTATCTTGTCTCCCCTGCCGGCGGGCTCCTCTTTTGTGATCGAAGCAATGGGGGAACTGGATGTCTGGGGGTCTGCAACATGGCGAATCAACCTATCCCGGATCTAAATTGGAGAATTTGCATCCTGTGGAAAAATACAAGCACATCCTCGACCGCTAGTTAATAATGGGTCAGGACCCTTCCATTGTCCTGAGAGGAGGTCCTTCCATTTGACTAACGGTTTTGCATTTAATTGCTCCAGGCACCAATGACGAAGCATTGCAGTAGTTCCAGCCAGATCAGTATTTAGAATATTTATTACGAAAAGAGCGTGTTGCAAAATTTGATGGGGAGAACTATACTTAAACTCCCCTTCTGTTATTTGATATTTCTTGGTTTATGCTTAAATAAATTATGCTCTAATGATTTGATGTGTACTTGATTCCCTGTTATTTGTTTATACCATCTTACAACATAAGTTAATAGTAAGTTGTTATTTATCAGATATAATTAAAGTGCAGAGAAATTAAATGCTTCTCTGAATACAAACACAGTGTTCTCAGAAGAGTACACAGTTCACCTTAATAGGAGTTTAAAGATAAGAGGTACATTGATAATAGCATAACTCTATTTGAAAGTCAACCATTTCAATTATTGGCATATACTGATTGTTTTAAAAGGAGGTGGGGGGCCATATGTGATTTCAAATCTGTATTTCTGTAATCTGCATTTATTTGCCCAGATAGTGCTTTCTAAACAGATAATCTGTTCCTTAGAGCAGTAAGCACTCTGTAAGTAGCATGACTTAATGAAGAGTTGACCTATTGTCCCTTCTTTGCGTTAGCTAGGTACATCTCCCTTAATAAATGTCAGCTTTGATTTCTTCCTTCAAGTGAGAATTTTTACAGTGTATTTTTCTGTTTAGAGACACTTAAAAATCTGCCTAAAGCTAAGAACATTCTATACCACCCCCTGCACAGACCTCCTAAAGCCCCTGCATTCATCTTTTGCATCTCATATTACAAATTCAGTAAATGGAGTCTTCAGGAATCACCTTGTTTTCTCTCTTTTACTTAAACCTACATTCAATTCAATACCAGGACATGTTTTACACCAAAAAATAACCCAAATCTGCCCACTTCTCATATTTCTAGTACCTCTATTCTAGGCCAGATCTGATCATCTCTCACCTACACGCCTCTGTATGTATGCTGCGCTAAGTCAGTTCAGTCATGTCCGACTCTTTGCGACCCTGTGGACTGTAGCCCACAGGTTCCTCCGTCCGTGGGATTCTCCAGGCAAGAATACTGGAGTGGGTTGCCATGGCTTCCTCAGGGGATATTCCTGACCCAGGGATCAGACCCAAGTCTCTATGTCTCTTGCATTGGCTCAGGTTTGTTTTTTGTTGTTGTTGTTGTTCTTTTTTACCACTAATGCCACCTGGGAAGCCCTTACATGACTCTAGTAGCCTCTCTTTTTTAATTTTTATTTTTAATGGAGTATAGTTGATTTACATAATAGCCTCTGAGCTGGTCTCTCTGAAAACCACTTTGCTTACAGCAGCCAGTTTCTAAAAATGTATGTGTTTCTGTTGTTTTTCCACTGGACTTGGAATAAAATCCAAATTGTTTGCAGTTCTGTTGTCCTTAGCTAGGCTGCTTGCATTGTACCCTGCGTGTGTCTTGTTCGGGAGTTAGAGATCTGGGCAGGGAAACTTGAGTTACCTCAAAGTACTTTACTTGGTATGAGCATTTTTACGTTATAGTTGTAATAGAATTCCTACACCTTAGAATCATAGTTTATTAACTGGAGAAAAAAATCATAGGTAATTAATTGATTTCCAGGTGCTTATTTTGGCAGTTAAATAAAAAGCTGTTTAATTCTTCTTCTTCTTTTTTTTTTTCTGTTTTTGATTTATTACAGATCGAGCCGGGAGCATCAGTACCCTTGATTCTTTAGACTTTGCAAGATATTCAGATGATGGTAACAGGGAAACAGATGAGAGAGTGGCAGGTAAGAGTCTAAAGACAGATTTGGATGTTTTTGACATTCCAGAAATAATGAAATGACTTGAAAAATTCTCTTTCTTCTACAGTTCAGTATGTGAATAGAATTAGATAGTTATCATACAAAGTTATGTTACTAATTTATTGGTTTCAGGGAGCGTTCCTGAATGTTCAGCAGCCCCATCCGCTCTTTCCAGTGATGCTCTGAGTTCTTGGTTATGTGTGCCTGCAACTGCTGAGTTCTGCTCACATCTTAACAGTTTACAGCCATATAGTTATAAAACTGGTGGAAAGCAGGTGTAAGTCAGCCATGCTTTAGTGCAAAGTTATTTGGACCTTGCTCTCCTCTTTCCTTTTATCCTCCAGACCAGGGCTAAGTAATATTTACATGATATGCTGCTGCTACTGCTAAGTCGCTTCAGTCGTGTCTGACTCTGTGCGACCCCATAGACGGCAGCCCACCAGGCTCCCCCGTCCCTGGGATTCTCCAGGCTAGAACACTGGAGTGGGTTGCCATTTCCTTCTCCAATGCATGAAAGTGAAAAGTGAAAGTGAAGTCGCTCAGTCGTGCCCGACTCTTAGCGACCCCATGGACTGCAGCCTACCAGGCTCCTCCATCAATGGGATTTTCTAGGCAAGAGTACTGGAGTGGGGTGCCATTGCCTTCTCCATTTACATGGTATATACCAATGCAACTCTGCTGATGGTTAAAAATTGGTTTACATACTTCCATGCTGATTGGTGATCAAAACTTTGTCTTCATTCCTTGGATTCTCCATGGCCACCACTGCATCCCTCTAGAAACTTCATTTGACTTTCCTGTGATCCTGAAAATAAAGGTTGTTAATACTTGGTCCACTCAGGGCTTCCTGGACTTTGCCCATTCCAAAAAGAAGAGCAGCATCCTTTTTAGTTGCTTGGTTCCTCATTCCAGTCTCCTTCCCCTCTCCACTCTCCCGCCAGTTTTGCCTTTTTGGCATTGCCATTGGATCTGTAGGGACTTCAGAAGACCAATTTGTACCCTCTGTATTTTGCCCTCATCAGATGAGGCCAGTTGGATTCTTCTGGGGGGTCCACCCTGAATTTACCAGTATAGAAGCTCTGGCTCCTCAGATGTCAAGGGACTGGCACCTTTCTGGTGCTTCAGGCTGTGACTGTTAGTTATTGAAGTAGTTCCTCAATGTCTTTATAGGAATTGTGGTTTTCATGGGACGTTGACTCTGAGATAGACGGGAAGCCACCCTCAGTTAGGCGTTTTCCCCCGCTGGGGTGGTGGGCACACCTGGTGTAGGAAAGATGCCACATGAGGCAAGTGGAGCCTGTGAGGGCCCTTTGGGGTCAGGGAACATCCACACTGTGGCTCCCTCTCTTCATCAACCCTGTTGAATTTTTTTTCCCTTTACTGGAACAAGGTTGTTAAAACCTGCCATATATTTGCCTGTTCTAGTCATCATGAATAAAGATGAGTGCTATGGAGCGCTAATTTTTATAGAGCACTTGCTCTTTTCTGAACACTTTGTAAAAGTATCTTAACGCACTAAGTTATAGAATTATCCTCATCTTCCACTCCCCAAGAAACTGAGGCACTCAGAGAGTCTTAAGACTTTAGTGGCAGAGCGTGCAGAGCGAAGACTCAAATGTAGATAGCCCAGCAGCAGAGCCCACGACTGATCATACCATATGCCACCTCGTAGAGTGAAGGATTAAGTTTGACCTATGTAAAATGACATTCCAATATGTGCTTTTCATTTCTTGCTTGAGAAAAGAGCTATTGAATGTTTAAAAATCTCAAAGAGTATTACATGAGTTAAGGGGGAAAATGATGTAATCATTTTTAGTTCAGCAGAGGCTCAGAGAGGATGCGGCAGTGAGAACAATAGCAGTGTCAGCTGAAGGAGGAAGTCACTGGAAGACTCAGTGCAGCTGCCGCCTCAATTGTCATGATTTAGTCCTAAGCATTGTTAGTTGACAGATGACACGGTAATTATCTCTTCTCAATTACTGGTCTTTCAATTAGCTTCTAAGTTACTGCCAATGGTTAGTAAAGAGCTGTGTCGAAAGTGCAAATCACATCAGTAATATCTGAAAATTAGCAAATCAAATGGGAATTATTTCAATAATTTTAGGACTTATCCTCCTAATTACATCATTTGTTAAGTGGCATTATGTTATATTTAATTATATAGTAAATGTTGGATGTTATATGTTATTTATTAAGTGTTAAATACATGATATTTTAGTTTATTTGAAACTAATGACTCATTTGAAAAGACCCTGATGCTGGGGAAGATTGAGGGCAGGAGGAGAAGGGGACGACAGAGGATGAGATGGTTGGATGGCCTCATCGACTCAATGGACATGGGTTTGCGTGGACTCCAGGAGTTGGTGATGGAAAGGGAGGCCTGGCGTGCTTCGGTTCATGGGGTCGCAAAGAGTCGGACACGAATGAACGACTGAACTGAACTGAACCAAATATATTTAGTTTTGTATATTGTATTATTGTTCAGATGGTTATGTATTTGAAAAAAACTTCAACCCAGACATACACCATGTAATTATTTTCATTCCTCTAATTTTTATTTGAAAACCTAAAGTCAAATTTAAGAGGTTCATCGTTATTCTTGTTATTAGGTATGCTAGTATTTTTAATTAGGGGAAACATGGATGTAAAAGCAAGATGTTATAACTAAGCAAAATACTATAACCAAACATAACTAAGAAGGAAAATTTTAAATAGTTGGTAGTTTTGACCTTGTATTTTTAATCTAAAGATTATACTCTTTCTCTAAGTTTAGGAACATAAAATAATTTTTGCTTACTATATAATGCTAATATATAAATACATGCAGTCTTGAGAAAGACAAATAGTATGTGATATCATTTATATGTGGAATCTAACAATAATACCAGTGAATCTATGTATAAGACACAAATAGACTTGCAGACATAGGAAACAAAGCTGTGGTTCTGCAAAGCGGGGAGAGAGGGGGATGGGACAGGTTAGGAGTATAGGAGTAACAGATACGAACTACTAAACGTAAAATAGATCAGCAACGAGGGTTTACTTCATAGCACAAAAGTCTATATCTAATATCTTGTAATAACCTATAATGAGATATAGGCTACAAAAAATGGAATGACTATGCTATACACCTGAAACGAACACAATATTATGAGTCAGTGATCCTTCAGGATAAATGCATGAATGGATGCAGTCTTTCATCTTCACTGGGAAAAGGAAGAAAATACATGTTATTCCAAGAAAATAACCTTTAGACTCTTAGGGCTCTTGTACCATAGCCTGTTGTTTAATTAAGTGTGTGATGTGTGGCTGAAAATTTAAATTAATCACAATTCCCATTTCCAAAGAGACTTTTGTCTCTTTACTAACCATTGATAGTAACTTAGAAGCTAATTGAAAGGCCAGTAATTGAGAAGAGATAATTACCATGTCATCTGTCATTGGATCACATGTAAACCTTACTGAGAAAGAACAAAAATCTCTTTTTGATGTTCCTGTACCAGTCTCAGGCAGAAGGAGTTCATAGATAACACAGGCTTTGAGTCCATTGCCCCATGATGCAAATGCGAGTCTGCTCCAACCATTAGTAAACTGTTTATCTGACGTATATGTGTGTGTGTGTGTGAGAGAGAGATATATACATGTATGTATGTGATGATTTTCATCATCATTTTCCTAAATTTAAAAATCTGGTTATAAGTCTATGCAGGTGTTCCTTTAATGAGGAAAAGATCTCTAAATGAACAGATGTTTATAGAGCACCATTATTTTGACTTTTGTGCCAAAAGAACTAAGACTTAACAAATATTTTAAGATAGTAGTGATACACACTGGCATATATCCCAAGTCATAAGTGCCTCATCTAGTACCACTGATACAATACCAGTATTAGCCAGCCTTGACTGAGAAATAACTGTTTCAGCCAATCTAGAACGGCTGATAATGACGTAGTCATTAATTATTTTGGTAAGATTATAATATGCAGTATTACAGTATACCTATATCTTTGCAGTTGTTACTTTAGCTCCACTAAAATGACATTCAGCAGTATTGGGCTAGTAGAGGCTGGGGCGGTGCAGTGAGCAGGCTGGTAGCTGGTGCCTACAGTGTGTTTTAAAAGCATTCACTTCTTCAGACATTCTTATGAAGAATTATAATGTTTGAAAACTACTTGGAGGTCGTTTGGTATAATATATTGCTTTACAAAGTAATAAGTCTTGAGTTTTAATCCAATATCTTTGAATAAAGAAGTAACAAATACATATGTGTGTAAATATATCTGGTCAGACCTTTCATGGAAAACTTTTCACATAACTGCAATTATTTTATCATACTGTGCCTTTATAGAGATGTGCTATAGCTTCAAAGATATGCTTTTGTCTTTTAAAGTCTGTATTATATATTAAGAAACATGCAGCAGAGTGAGTTCATTTTGATAAGCACTAGCTTTAAAAGCAGTGGTAACTTCTAATGGCATTTGGCAATGTATGTGTAGATGTGCATAAAAATATAAATTCTTGCCGTCTGACATGGGTTTTTCTGGCTTTCTGTGCCTTGATCATTCATTGTTTTGCTCTTGGTCACCTAAACTTTCACCAGTTGAATTGTTCCCCCCCCCCCCCGGTTTGTGTTTTAACCAATTTTTGGTGTTTTTTTTTTTTTCATATTCTGTCGTTCTGGTACAGGGCATTTCTGATCTGCAATTGTTCTGTAATATGTCTTAGTAAATTGTAAGTGATACTGAAAGTATGATATGTGTACTTACTTTGCTTATGGTATAGTGAAGTGTTTTTAAATCAAAACCTAGAGTTTTGAAATAGAAGAAAAGTAAATCTATTCTGTACTTACCTTACACATCGAATCTGTGCAGTCTGACTTTAAATACAAACTCTAAGAGCTTCCAGAAGTGTAATTTTTAGGGAAAATGTTTCTACTTTGTTGCACAGAAAGGTTTGCAGATCAGCATTGCTGACGACCAAAAAAAAAGTCATATACACATCATCTGATTTTTACTGTGCTTTCATGTTGCTGCGGTGAAATTCTGTGCATCAAAATAATTGGCCTTCATGTACTAGATGTGATTCAGTTACATCTTAAGTTTTTAAGGAAAATGTGCAAACTGAGTGAATTCTATTTTTTCCATATATTTTTATAGCTTTGTTGTCTCTGATAGCATTTCATTTGCCATCTTCTTTTTTCTGTTTATTAGTCAATCAGGAAAAAGTTGCATCTCTAAAGTTTTAAATTTACTCATCTTTATGCAGAACTATTTAGATAATAATTTTTTTAATATCCAGTTGTGACAAAGATCACTTAATTTTCTCAGAGCTTTACTTCACAGAAATGACTTTTCCCTCCAATACTTTTTTCTTCAAAGCAGTATTTATATATTTTAAAGAAAATTCCCAGTAAAGACATAGTTAAATCTTGTTCATGATGAAACATTTCAAAAAGCTCATTAAAATGTTTCCTCAATATTCATGTTTATTGTATTAGAGTCTGCAGTAACAGGAGGAATCTTTAAGTTTCATTAGTACCTCTTAATGTGAACAAATATCTATTTGAAGAGTTGTCAGAAACTTTGAAATTCTACTTAATTTTATTCAGTATCCTTAGATAACTACACTCTTATTAGAATTGCACACAATCATTTGCTTTAGAATGATTTTAATTGTAACTTAAAAAACAAACGTATGTCTATTCTTTGGCTTTAAATGAAACCTAAAATAAATCCCTTGGAACTTTTTTTAGATATGTACTTAACATATCTGTGCTTATTTACAGAAGATATATACTTGTTTGTAGAAAAATTGATAGACATCCCACATTTGTAAGATACTTAAAACATACTTCTTCAACATCTTAATGAAAGAATATATTCACTGTTTCTGTATGTTGATTTAAAACATTATTCTAGATAAATACTTTTTTTTTAATCCTAAGATTTTCTTTAACTGTATTTGCTGAACTTCATCCAAGTTTTGTCTTTTCCCCTAAATTATGTCACCTGGAAACATTCCATTCCATTTCCTACCTAGACTGAGTGAAGCACAACACCCAAGGTTTTTATTTGCCTAAATGAGAGTCTGCCATAGATTTTATTTTTAAATAGAGCTATTCCTTGTCAGACAGCTAGAACATGTGATCAGTAGTCCCCTGTATTCTAAAACTATGGAAAACATTCACCAGTTTGCTTGCAAATCAACTCTGCTGCATGCGTTCACAAGTTTCATAAAGATTGCATGCTTTCTGTTTTCAATACAAATTGTATTTTTTTTCCATACCCATCCTTGCTTTTTATTTTTTATTTTTGTTTCCCTTTTCTTGGTTGGATGCCTGTGTGTGTTTATTCCAAATCCCTGTCCAGTCCTGGAGTTTGAACTACGGAAAGCCAAGGAGACCATTCAGGCCCTCCGAGCCAACCTGACAAAGGCTGCAGGTGGTGTACATACAACTTTTTTGAGACTTTTTCTACTTTGACAATGTAGAAGTAGCTGAGATATTTTAAAATGTAAAAGAGTAAAATATTATTTGTATTTTCTTCCACCAGAACATGAAGTTCCTTTACAGGAACGAAAAAATTACAAATCAAGTCCTGAAATTCAGGTGGGTGAATGACAGATCTAAAAGTATCTTCCATGTGAAATGGAGCACAACTATTGAAAGCAGAAGACTTACAGTACTGTTTCCATCTTCTGTCTGTCTCTAGGAGCCAATCAAACCTCTTGAAAAGAGAGCTCTAAACTTCTTAGTCAATGAATTTTTATTGAAGAATAACTACAAGCTGACATCAATAACGTTTTCAGATGAAAATGATGATCAGGTACAGTTTCTTTTTTTTACAATAATTTGTTTCCTTTCTAATTTATAATGTACTTATTTCTTTTATCTAGCTTTAATTTTTTTTAAAGTTATACATACAGTAAAATTCCATAACACCAAAATACTGAATAGAAAAGAAAGAACATTTCAAATTGATGAAGATTGGTTTCTATTTTAAGAAATTAGAAAAAGAAAACTAACTGAAGTCCAAAGAAATTAAAAGGAAGAAAATATTAAAAATGAGAACGTATCAGTGATACGGAGAAGGCAATGGCACCCCACTCCAGTACCTCTTGCTTGGAAAATCCCATGGACGGAGGAGCCTGTTAGGCTGCAATCCATGGGGTCGCTGAGTCGGACACGACTGAGCGACTTCACTTTCACTTTTTACTTTCATGCATTGGAGAAGGAAAGGGCAGCCCACTCCAGTGTTCTTGCCTGGAGAATCCCAGGGACGGGGGAGCCTGGTGGGCTGCCGTCTATGGGGTCGCACAGAGTTGGAAACGACTGAAGTGACTTAGCATAGCATCAGTGATATAGGCAACAGAGAACAACAGAGAAAAATTAATAATAACAAAAAACTGGGTTTTTGAGGTTAATGAAATTGGTAAACCTCTAGCCTGACTTATTAAGAAAAAGCGACATGAAGCAAATTATCAGAATCTGGAATGAGCAAAGTTATATCACTATAGATATCTACTAGACTTTTAAGGAAGAAGTAAAGTAAATGAGCAAGGTTATATCACTGTAGATACCTACCAGATATTTAAGGAAGAAGTAATACCACTTCTCCACAAACTCTTCTAGAAATTGAAGAGAAGGGAATTGTTCATAACTCATTCTATAAGACCAGCGTAATTCTGATTTCAAAACCAGATACAGACCTGGCTAACAAAGAAAATTGCAGGCTCATTTTCCTCATAAGCATGGATATAGAAATTCTATATAACATTTTACTATATTAAATCCAACAGTGTGTAAAAGTGCTAATACACAATGACCAAATGGTTTATCTGAGGAACATAAGATTGATTAGTCCAAAAATCAGTCATTGTAATTCACCATTTTAAGAAACTTTTCAAAAGAGAAATGATATGATCAGCTCAAAACACTTGACACAATCAAACATGTCTTTCCTGTAAAAACTTTAAAGAAATTAGGAATTGTGAGGAATTTCCTCAGATTCATAAAAGACATTTATAGAAAAACTATCACTAACAACATACTTAATGATGAATGATAAGGAATAGTTAAGGACTAAAACAGGAATATCTGCTCTCACTACTTCTATTGAACATCATACTGAGGAATCTAGCCAGTACAAGGCAAGAAAAAAAAATAAAAGGCATATATTTTGGAAAAGAAGAAAGAAAACTTTCACTGGTAACATGATTCTATGTATCGAAAATCCTATAGACTGCTTATAGTGTTAAACACTATAATAAGTGATGATAGACAAGCTGTAGGATTCAAGGTCAGTAAACAAAAATGCATTGTATTTCTGTATGCTAGCAACAAATAAACATTCAATTTTAAAGATAACATTTATAAAAGTATCAAAAAAATAGGAAATACTTAGGGATAAATATGATGAAGGATTATGCACTGAAAACTATTATACATGCTGAGAGAAAATAAAGAAGACATAAAGAAGAGACATATTGTGCTAATAGATAAGATTCAGTATTGTCAAAGTATCCATTTCTGTAAATTGATTTGTACTTTTAATACAATCCTAATGATCTCGCCAGCTTTTTTTGTAGAGGTTAGCTTATTCTAAAATTTCTGTGGAAATGGAAATAACATAGTATAGCCAAAACAACTTTAATAAAGAATACAAACTTAGGGGACTTCAACTAGCTGACTTTAAGATATTATAGTTCAGACAGTATCTTACTGACATAAACATAGATCATTGGAACTTAGTGGAGAGTCAAGAGATTAGCTCACACATAGATGATCTTTTGATGTCTAACAAAGCACAAAGTAAATTCCATTCAGAAAGTATAGTCTTTTTTACAATTGGTACTGTAACATTTTGATATCTATATACCTCCAAAAATGAACTTTGAACCATACCTCACACCATATACAAAAAGTAATTCAAATGGATCATGGATTTAAATGTAAATTCTAAAGCCATAAGGCTCCTAGAAGAAAACATGGAAAAATTCATTGCAACCCTGGAAGGCAGGCCAAGATTTCTTATATATGACACCAGAAGTATGGTGTTCTTCATCAGATATTTGTTCTCATCAAAGTCAATAGCTTCTACTCTTTGAAAGCAACTCTAAACAAATGAAAAGATGAGCCATAGATTAGGTAAAATATTTCAAGTAACATATCTGATAAAGAATTTCTATCCAGAATATTTAAAGAACTCTATAAAATGAATAATAAAAAAAGACCCAATTTTTAAAAGAATGGACAAAAAATTTATATAGATGATTTTATAACAAACATATATACATGATTTATAAAAAATATAGATGATTTATAACAAAGAACCTATATGGATATCAAATAAGCACATGAAAAAAGATGTTCTACATCTTTAGTCATTAGGTAGATAAAAATTAAGTCACAATGAAATCCCATAGCACACTTATTAGAATGTTTAACTGAGACTGTACCAAGTCTTGGCAAAGACGTGGAGTAAGTAGAAATATCATCATTGCTCATGGGAATCCAAAATGGTACAGTCACTTTGGAACATTTTTTAGCAAGCTATTTTAAAAAAATTAAAACCTTCACCACCTATATGACTTGATCATTCTGTTTCTAGATATTACAGTCCAAGAGAAGTGAAGGGAGATGTTCATACCAAGACTCCTACGCAGTGTTCACACCAACTTTATTTGTAATAGCTGACATTAGGGAGACAACCCAAGTATCCAAAAGCAGGCAGTTGAATAAAAAATTCTGATGTATCGTTACATCAAATGCTAACTCAGCAATAAAAAAAAATGAACCTCTGACAGATGCAACATAGATTACTCTGAAAATCAATAATCTGGATGAAAGAAACCAGGCAAATAGAGTACTTGCTGTATGCTTCCACTTATATAAAATGCTAAGAAACATAAACCTGTAACAGTGATGGAAAACAGAGCAGTATTTTGCCTAGGAACGGGGCATACGTGAGGAAAAAGGGGGAAGTTTTGCAAGCAGCCGGTCAAACTCTAGGGAGTCAGCAAGTTCATCTTTTTTTTTCCCGTAGCTTTGGTGTTTAATCTTTTTTCTTTTTTTTCTCTGCTTTGTTTGTTTATGTTTGGCTGTGCTGGGCCGTCATTACTGCTCTGACTTTTCGCTCTTTGTAGCGAGTGGGGACTACTCTTCAGTCGCAAAACTCGGACTCTGGGGGTGTGGGCTCCAGTAGTTGCAGAACATGGGCTCAGTAATTACAACTCCCAGGCCTGAGATCAAACAGGCTCAGTAGCTGTGGCACACAGGCTTAGTTGCTCCATGACAAGTGTGATCTTCCCAGATCAGGGATCGAACCTGTGTCTCCTGCATTGGTAGGCAGATTCTTTACCACTGAGCCACCAGGGAAGCCCCCAAGTTCATCTTCTTGATTGCAGTGGTCTCTTCAGGTGTGTAGTCAGATGTCAAAACTTAGCAGATGGCACATTTTAAGTTAGCTTGTGGATTTAAGACTTCCCTGGTGGCTCAGACGGTAAAAGTGTCTGCCTACAATGCGGGAGACCCAGGATCGATCCCTGGGTTGGGAATATCTCCTGGAAAAGGAAATGGGAACCCACTCCAGTATTCTTGCCTGGAGAATCCCATGGACAGAGGAGCCTGGCGGGCTACAGTCCCTGGGGTCGCAAAGAGTCAGATTTAAATTGTGCCGTTTGTTACTTATTAACTATATACCCCAATAAAGCTATTTTACAAAGGGCAGTGCAAGTGCTCCTCAGTTCCTTCTTCTTTAGCCACTGGATGCTGCTCAGTGGTATCTCACCCGACCTTAAAGCAGCTCTGTCCTAGGGCCCTCACAGCTTTCACATTTCGCCTCTGGCTAAAAGGTAAGACCTTTTTACCTGAATTTATCTTTGATCATTTATCTTAGTGGCCTGGTTTTATCTTAATGGCTCTAAGATTACCTAAGATTATCCCTGACTAGCCTATAATCTTCTTGAGGCTAAACGAATCTCTTGTTCATCTCTGTGCCTGCGTGTATAGTAGCACTCGGTACATACTTACTGATAGTTTTCTTACATTCTTATCTGCATATAATCATTATCTTACTGTTTTTTGGTTCCCTCTTGCCAGTTCTTTCCTTTACTTCCTATCCTTCCTTTCTGTGGTGCTATGTGAAATTTTCTTATTATAAATAAAGTCTTTATTTTCAACTTCTCTCTGAATATCCCTTTTTGTTTGTTTTTTTAAATTTTATAAATGTATTATTTTTTAATTCTTTGGTTGTGGTGGGTCTTTGTTGTTGCACGCGGGCTTCTTCTAGTTGTGGCGAGCTGGGTCACTCTTCATTCTGGGGTGCATGGGTTCCTCACTCCTGGGTCCTCTTGTTGCGGAGCACAGGCTCTAGGTGCGCAAGTTTCTGTAGCTGCGGGTGGCAGGCTCAGCCGTTGCAGCCCTCGCGTTCTAGAGCTTGCCCTCAGTAGTTCCAAGGCATGTGGAATCTTCCCGGACCAGGGACGAAACCCAGGTCCCCTACACTGGCAGGCAGGCTCTCATCCACTGTGCTACTAGGGAAGTCCAGAATATCCTTCTTGCTGTAAAGAAAGCTTGTCTCTCCACTGAGTACCCTGTTTCCCTTATTTTCCAAGTATGAGGTGGGGGTGCATCTCACACTCCTAGACACTTCCTGACTCCCAGGATGTTATTCACCGGGCACATACACTTTGACATTATCACACAATTATGTTGAGTTTTCAAGATAGTAGCAATAAGGAAAAGATACATCTCAAAAATGCAAGATAAAACCACCACGTAGATTTTTTTATGTTACTGTTTTTTATCTTTTAGGATTTTGAACTATGGGATGACGTAGGATTAAATATTCCAAAACCTCCAGACTTACTGCAGCTCTACCGAGATTTTGGAAATCATCAAGTAACTGGGAAAGACCTTGTGGACGTGGCCAGTGGTGTAGAAGAAGACGAATTAGAAGCTCTGACACCAGTTTTAGGCAACCTTCCTTCAACCCTTGAAAATCCTCAGACTGTAGAGGTGAGAGGTATTAATAATCAAGTCCACAAAAAGTGTTTAAGCCATGTAAAAGCAGACTATGAGATGTTGAGTTTCTGTTTTTCTCCCATTTTGATTTTAGAACTCCTTGCTAGTACAGAAATTAGAAGATAAAATTAGTTTATTAAATAGTGAGAAATGGTCTTTGATGGAACAAATCAGAAGACTTGAAAGGTTAGTACTTAATCATCATTTCTATAAAACCTCTTAAAATTATTAAAGAAATTGACAAATTATATAAACATATAAGATAATATTTCAGTTGTAAGGCATAATTTTTCATATTCTAATACTTCTGGGGAAAAAAATCTTATAATTGTGTATATACTTAATGTGTTCTTCACCACCAAAAGTTGTTAATCACTGTAATAATCATAAAATCGTATATGTCTTAGAAGCAAGGAGTAATATATTTTTTACTTTCTTCAGGTTGTATCAGTAGTAATAAAGGAACTTCTTCGTGCTAGTGTTATACATATTTTCCATTCATTATTTCATTTAATTCTTATACTCATGATGTGGGTTAGATGGAATTTTCCACATCTCACACACGAAGAAGGCTAAGTAATAATCCAAAGCATAGTTTATAAAAATATTTTTATGTTTTGTTGTAAGAGTTTGTGGCTACATTTCTATATGAAGCATCAATATCTGTGGTACAGAAAAGATTAATTAGTTGCCAAATCACTTTGTATTAATATGTTATACTTTTAAATCATTAAACCCAGTATGAGGTTTATGCTATTGCCAAAGTCTTAAAAAATACAATTTTCTTCTCTAATAATTTGTCTTTTACAGTGAAATGGACTTCCTCAAAAATGAACACTTTGCCAGCCCTGTAGTTTGTGACTCTGTTCAGCCTTCTTTGGATCAGTCTCCCCACAAAGACTCTGAAGACAGTGGACAGAATTCAGTTATAAATAGTTTGGACAAGGGAGAAAACAAGGATGTCCATCTTTCAAAATCAGATGAAGTTGATTCTACTGTTCCTAAAGAGACTTTCCCACATTCTTTCCCCAGGAGAGAAAGAGAAGGAATACCATCTTCTTCTCCATCAAGTAAAAACACAGTCCATTTTGATAAACCCAATAGGTTAGTATGTGTCCTGTGTTTTGAAATGCATCTTTCAGCTATTTAGTACATTCTCAAACTAGAAGAGTTTCAGTTGTTATTTTGCATATCAGATACATGAATTTTTATGTGTCTGGCATGAACTTAACACATAGCAGAGTCCACATCACTGTGAAAAATCACAAGTAATTACTAAGTTAAATTGTGTTGCAGAGGAGTAGACCATGAGTGAACTAGGTCCTGTTTTAGCTCAGTGCTTAAACCCATAAACAACATGCATGCTCTCTGGGCTGTATTGTACCCAGTGCTTTTACCTTCTCTGTGTTCTACAATCATTATCAGATTCAGTAGAAAGTTTTGATATTAAATAGTTGCCTTTACTAAAAAGGTGATTAGTTCTTGATCTTAGTCCTTTTTTCTGTTTCTGCTTCCATTAGTAACATTGTGTCATTAATATTATCTTAATTCATTTAATTTTTATTGAATCACAATGATTGAACTTAGATGAGCAAAGCAGGGTCCCTTGCCCATCATGATTATGTTTTCTAGTAGAGGAGACAAAAAGTGTTTACATTATAATGTGGAAAAAGAATATTCTCTGAGAGTGGAATATTTATTGAGTTCTTTTTATATATCAGACACAGTTCTAAACGCTTTACATATGCTAGCTTAGTTAATCCTCACACACACCCTGTGATGCATTCTGAGCCAGTCATACTTCCTCCTCCTAATAAATGGAGGAGTATTATAGCAAGTGTTGGGATGTAATAGGAAAGCATGACTAATTTGTTTTAGACTTAAAGGTACTCATTATTAGTGAGAAGTATTTGATTTTTTTTTTCCAAAGCAAACTTTTTGACTCATATGCCACAACTTTGTGTGTGGTTGTGTGTGTGTGTGTATGTGTAGGTATTATGAGGGGGTCACAGGATTGAAATAGACATGGCCCAGTCTTCAAAGTGCATTTAATCTAATATGGTTAAGATATAGTCATAAAAATAATGCAGTGGCATTTATAGTAGTTCCATATATCTCCTCTATACTCCAAAGCCACTCTCAGGAGAAAGATGATTGTTAAATTTGTCCAACTAACTTTTGTAGCTCTTAACTGTGTGTCAGGCAATGTCAATGAAGAGTTTGAAGTTTAAAGAAGAGTGAAAGTGTTGCTTGTCATGTCTGACTCTCTGGGACCCCATGCACTGTAGCCTGCCAGTCTTCTAGCTGCTGCTGCTGGCAAGTCACTTCAGTTGTGTCCAACTCTGTGCGACCCCAGAGACGGCAGCCCACCAGGCTCCCCCGTCCCTGGGATTCTCCAGACAAGAATACTGGAGTGGGTTGCCATTTCCTTCTTCAATGTATGAAAGTGAAAAGTGAAAGTGAAGTCACTCAGTCGTGTCTGACTCCTAGCGACCCCATGGACTGCAGCCTACCAGGTTCCTCCGTCCATGGCATTTTCCAGGCAAGAGTACTGGAGTGGGGTGCCATTGCCTTCTCTAAATGAAGCCACTAGAGAAGCCCAAATGAAGAGTATAATAACAGTAACCAAACATATGGTACCCTTCGGTTACAGACTTTACAGTATGAGAGAGACTGTCAGGCAATTATAATATTGTAAAACGTAGTAATATAAGAGAAGTTCAGCTTGCTTGGGGAACACACAATCAGGGTACCTAACCTAGTCGTCAGAGTAGGAAAGATTTCAGGGAAGAAGTATTTTCTAACTTTATACCTAATGAGTAAGAAGTGAACCAGGCCAAGAGATAAGAGGAAGTCTTCCCACTAAAAGGGACTAATAGGAGCAGAAGAACACTGCACTTGGAAGCAAGAAAGGGTTTATGAAGACCGAAGCAAAGCATGCAGATGAGAAGACAACAGAAGGGGAAGTCGGAGAATTAAGCTGAGACCAAGTCACATAAGCTGTGTTAACTCATTTTAGAGACTTGGAACATGATGGTATCTAAGTTTTAAAAGAAGGTAGGGAAAACCACTAGACCATTCAAGTATGAACTAAATCAAATCCCTTATGATATACAGTATAAGTGGGAAATAGATTTAAGGGACGAGATCTGATAGTGTCTGATGAACTATGGACAGAGGTTCCTGACATTGTACAGGAGACAGGGAGCAAGACCATCCCTAAGAAAAAGAAATGCAAAATGACTCTCTGGGGAGGCCTTATAAATAGCTGTGAAAAACAAAGGAGAAGAGGAAAGATATACCCATTTGAATGCAGAGTTCCAAAGAATAGCAAGGAGAGATAAGAAAGCCTTCCTCAATGATCAGCGCAAAGAAATAGAGGAAAACAATAGAATGGGAAAGACCAGAGAACTCTTCAAGAAAATTGGAGTTTCCAAGGGAACATTTCATGCAAAGATGGGCTCAATGAAGGACAGAAATGGTATGGGCCTAACAAAAGCAGAAGATATTAAGAAGAGGTGGCAAGAATACATGGAAGAACTGTACAAAAAAGATCTTCATGACCCAGATGATCACTATGGTGTGATCACTCACCTAGAGCCAGACATCCTGGAATGTGAAGTCAAGTGGGCCTTAGGAAGCATCACTATGAAGAAAGCTAGTGGAGGTGATGGAATTCCAGTTGAGCTATTTCAAATCCTAAAGGATGATGCTGTGAAAGTGCTGCACTCAATATGCCAGCAAATTTGGAAAACTCAGCAGTGGCCACAGGACTGGAAAAGGTCAGTTTTCATTCCAATCCCAAAGAAAGGCAATGCCAAAGAATGCTCAAACTACCGCACAATTGCTCTCATCTCACACGCTAGTAAAGTAATGCTCAAAATTCTCCAAGCCAGGCTTCAACAATATGTGAACTGTGAACTTCAGATGTTCAAGCTGGTTTTAGAAAAGGCAGAGAAACCAGAGATCAAATTGCCAACATCCTCTGGATCATGGAAAAAGCAAGAGAGTTCCAGAAAAGCATATATTTCTGCTTTACTGACTATGCCAAAGCCTTTGACTTGTGGATCACAATAAACTGTGGAAAATTCTGAAAGAGATAGGAATACCAGACCACCTGACCTGCCTCTTAAACCTGTATGCAGGTTAGGAAGCAACAGTTAGAACTGGACATGGAACAACAGACTGGTTCCAATTAGGAAAAGGAGTACTTCACGGCTGTATATTGTCACCCTGCTTATTTAACTTATATGCAGAGTACATCATGAAAAACACTTGGCTGGAGGAAGCACAATCTGGAATCAAGATTGCCGGGAGAAATATCAATAACCTCAGATATGCAGATGACACCACCCTTATGGCAGAAAGTGAAGAACTAAAGAATCTCTTGATGAAGGTAAAAGAAGAGAGTGGAAAAGTTGGCTTAAAGCTCAACATTCAGAAAACTAAGATCGTGGCATCTGGTCCCATCACTTCATGGCAAATAGATGTGGAAACAGTGGCAAACTTTATTTTTGGGGGGTTCCCAAATCACTGCAAATGGTGATTGCAGCCATGAAATTAAAAGACGCTTACTCTTTGGAAGGAAAGTTATGACCAACCTAGACAGCATATTAAAAAGCAGAGACATTACTTTGCCAACAAAGGTCCATCTAGTCAAGGCTATGGTTTTTCCAGTAGTCATGTATGCATGTGAGAGTTGGATTATAAAGAAAGCTGAGCCCCGAAGAATTGATGCTTTTGAACTGTGGTGTTGGAGAAGACTCTTGAGAGTTCCTTGGACAGCAAGGAGATCCAACCAGTCTATCCTAAAGGAGATCAGTCCTGAGTGTTCATTGGAAGGACTGGTGTTGAAGCTGAAACTGCAATACTTTGGCCTCCTGATGTGAAGAGCTGACTCAATGGAAAAGACACATGCTGGGAAAGATTAAAGGCAGGAGGAGAAGGGGACGACGAAGGATGAGATGGTTGGATGGCATTACTGACTCAATGGACATGAGTTTGAGTAAACTCTGGGAGTTGGTGATGGACAGGGAGGCCTGGCGTGCTGCAATCCATGGGGTCGCAAAGAGTTGGGCATGACTGAGCGACTGAACTGAACTGAAATTTTAGAAAGAGTCCTCTAGAGTAGTGGTAATTAGAGTGTAGCAAGAACCGAAACTCGTGGGATATCTGTTGGAAGAGTCCAAGAAAGAAATGGTGGAATTTCCTGTATTGGAAAGACGTAGATAGATTTGTAAGATAGTTAGAAGGTAAAAAAAATTGATTGGATTAGGAGGTTAAAACTAAGGGAAGGATAAAGGCTTTCTGGCTTGGGCAGTTAGATGCCTTGTAGCTCCCTCCGCTGAAAGATTAGGGGAGTGGGGACATAATGAGCAAACAGGCTTCAGCTTTGGCACACTTTGGCTACTTTGTGGTGTATACTAAATAACCTCTGTTATGTAACCTTAGATGTCACCCCTTCTCTTCGTAGATTGAGCACATAAAATACAACCCATAGTTACAATATTATGAATACTATTACATAGAGACCAGTGTTATTTTACAAATATAAATGTTTTAACCTTCTTTATTAAACATAAATAGGCTAATATTTTCAATTACAAAAAATCCTTCATTTAAAATATATGTGAACATTGAATGAGCCTCTCCTTCATTTATTTTTAATTTTTTATTCTTTTATGAGGGTTCCTAACATTGAGGGTTATCATTATCATGATACAGATCTGCAAAACTTCTCAGCAACATACCAGGTTAGCCTTTGCAGCCACTCTTTACCTTTCTGGGACCATAGAGAATTAGGGAAGGGGGGAAAAAAATCCTCATTTCAGGTTTTGCAAACACTTTCTGTAGTCATTGACCTGCCATACACTTCAGGTTTAATCTATTAACATTTATAAGACATTCATTCACATAATATCAGCTCCTTTAAGCTCAGCTGCTGCTGCTAAGTCGCTTCAGTCGTGTCCGACTCTGTGCGACCCCATAGACGGCAGCCCACCAGGCCCCGCCGTCCCTGGGATTCTCCAGGCAAGAACACTGGAGTGGGTTGCCATTTCCTCCTCCAATGCATGAAAGTGAAAAGTGAAAGTGAAGTCGCTCAGTCGTGCCCGCTGTTGCTATTCCTTTTTCCCTGTATGATTCTCCAGTGAAGTGACCTTAAATCTTTTGTGGCTAAGAAATTCAAACATGTGTGAGGTAGGATTCAAGTAATGATGGGAATTAAAACCTGCAACTTAGTTTCTCCTTAAACGCCAGTTTAACTATTCGATATTGTCCCATTTTCCATCATTGTTTTCTTCTAGGAAGTTGTCTCCTGCTTTCCATCAAGCACTACTCTCTTTCTGTCGAATGTCAGCAGATAGTCGTTTAGGATCAGAGGTAAGTTATACCAGATTCCTGCAACTTTCTTAAAACATTCCGTTTTTCTTCTTAGCATTTTACCCAAAAAATAATTGTAATACAACTCTGTTTCAAGTAAAAAAATCTAAGAAATAATTCCAAAGTTTTCTGCTTTCAAGCAAAGTAGTTGATTATTTTTATCTTTGGATTAAAGCTCTGTTTAGTAAGACAGTGACTCTATACAGTATAGTTTTAATTTTTTATGTCTACCAACCTACAATTATATGCCTCTTTATGGTGTAATTTAGAAAACCAAGTCAGGTGTATATATTATTTATAACTTCAGTTATTTTTAGATTACTCCATTTTTAATTTCTCTAGGATTGATTGTCTTTGATTGCAGAGTAAATTGTCTCTCAGATTTCTTTTCATCAAGTCCTTTGTAACTGTTATTGCAGGCTTATCTTAAAAGGGTATTTTTTTCTCCTTTCTTTATACTTCTCCCTTTCTATTAATACCTTTCTTGCGGTTGGTTCCACGTCACCTCTTCTGAGCGTCTGTCCCATGGTGTTGTTAACAATCTGGAGCTAGAGAATGGTTTGGATGCAGTCTGCAGTTCTCATTGTAAGACTCGGGCAGCCCCCATGGACTTCCCCTTGCATGTGTTTTCATTATACAAGCTTCTCTTTCGCCTTAACCAAAGATCGTGACTTTGTGGGTACCTTTCCCCCCAGAACAAAGATTAAAAGCCATTGAGGCTGCCCCAGTCCTGTGTTATCGCTATTTGTTCCCAGAACTGAAGCCTAGTAAGCCTCCTTGTCTGCTCCCTTGCTTCTTCCTAGTGTTTTAAATCCTTTTCTGGTCTACAAAAATGTCTGTCCTGTTTGGAATCTCAGGTTGTTCTTGTTTTTGTTTTCCTCCTCATAAATTGTCCTTTTGAATGTGTGTTTGAAACAGAAGTGACAGGGTCCAGACCGTAGCCGCGAAGCCCCGTCGCGCACACGGCCCTCCAGCGCAGCCTTGACTAACCCTGTGGTCTTCCAGGTGTCTCGGATTGCGGACAGTGAGGCGAGCGTCATGCTGATGCTGGGGCGCTGCCTGCCGCACATCGTCCCTAACGTGCTGCTGGCCAAGAGAGAGGTGAGACCCAGAGAAGTACTGTCATCCCTAGACCATCATGTTGTCCATTTTTCGTCATTTTGAAGTTTAGTGTTATATTTTTATTTTGTTAAAGTCTATTACTTGCAATCATATTCTTACTTTTGTGCATGCATCTCTGCTCCTAGAGAATGGTTTTACACCTCTGTCAGGTGAGTTCAGTAAAACTGCATGGATTCATGTTTTCCAATTTTGCTTAAAGCATCATTAGCTTCTGCAACACTAACTATTACTGTAGGTCCATCTACGTGCCGTGAACACTGTCCGTTCTCTGCATCACCAGTTACCTAGTTTATTTGATCTCTCTCTATATATGATACGCGTGACTTGCCTACAGAAGTAGACAGTCTTGGGATTGAACATTAATAGGGACTAATAATATAACTCTTTTCTTGTACTTGTAGTTACCTCTTATTAATGTTAGTTTTATTGTATTTGTTTGGCAGTAGATAGACTTGTCTTAGAATAGGATAGTTATAATATTGTCTGCAATAACTTTTGAGAGTATCTTTTTCATTTTTCTTGTAGCTAACCTGTTGTTGACAGATGCTTTAAATGTCTAAAATAGAGTAGCAGATTTATTTTGGTATACATTGCCTATGTTATAAGCCATAAATACTATAGAAAGTATTCTTTAGAGTTATATTTCGTCATTAAAAGATTAAGGAAAAATTATCTGTAATCTCATTTAAATAGTGAATGATTTATTTGCAAACAAGTTTATTTATTTGAATTATTCAATTTATGAAATCAATTTGCAATTCACAAATTTTTTAAATAGGTTAAGAATATTATTGAACGTGTCCTACAAGTTTTCTTTTGTTATCCTCTTAATCTTTACCACTGGTTTTAATCATAATTCATGGGACCTACAGTATGATAGGTACACAGTGCATTGGCAAAACCCATATGAGAGCTTATCCTTAATTATCTGTTTAGCACAAGAAATTTGTACTGATCCTCAAGAAAACATATATGTAGAGCTTTAGTAATTCTTATACCTATAGATATTTTTAATTTAAAAATGATAAACATGACTGTTTTCTTACTGATGGTTTTATTTTACCTAACATTTAAGAATGGTTGTGTGAGATATTAAGAAGTGAAAATTTTCTGTGTCTTGAAGGATCAGTGTCCAATTTCAGATTGTTTTGCAGTTCCGCCTGGCAGAATGGTGTTTGAGCTTCTTTTTCCTTTTTCAGCTTGTAACATATTCTGTGCAGTGCATTAATGTTTGCATCCCTTTTACTATGTTTCCTTAAGATAATATTTAAAATAGCATAGAAACCTAATTGTTATGAAATGCAGTTTAAGCTTTTTTTTAATTTTTATTTTCCCTTTTTTAATCATAAAAAACTCTACCACTAAAATCTGATTGTACTGCATGAAGTTTTTATAAATTTGCATCATCAGTAATCAGATATATATATAAATATATATATAAGCATATATTTATATATACATGTATATTTTATTTGTGGTATGATGTTTACTTTTCTGGCTGATTTTAAGTTTTTTATATATAAAAATATTTTTATACTTATAATTTCATGAAGAATTGATCACTTATCTTTGTTTATTTAATTATTTGTATCATATTTTGTTTTATTGGAAATTTTACCATTTTTAATATACCAGAGTTGTATTCCCTCAAAATTAAATTGGTAAATAATGAGGTTTATCTTGCCTTTCTTTGAAACTAATCCCAGGGCATAAAAGCACAAAACTTTTATTTGATTTTATCCTTTGATATTGGATTACTTGTATTTAATATTTTACCCTAGTTCCATAAATTTATATTTTTTAAAAGGTCTTATGATTTAAGAGTTAATATTTTTGCTTTTTCTTATTTCTCAATTTTTTGTATTCATCAGTATAAGCCTTTTTATTGATATGTGACTACAATTAAAATGTCCATTTGTATGATTCATCATAGCAATAGCCTAGATAATTTAAAAAGTAAAGCATTAAAAATAGAGTATAAGGTTTGATTAAATAATGCATATTCATGGGCTAACATCTTTTGAATATGAAAAGATGTACAATACGAGCTTTTATTCCCCTGTCCCTGAGCTGTCATCTCACATGCAGTAAAATTTAGTAAATCCTTTGCCCATTTTTTAAGTGGATTGTTTGTTTTTGAATTGTAAGAGTTCTTACAATTCTGGATATTAAACTCTGACCTCATATATGATTTGCAAGTATTTTCTTCCATCCTGTAGTTGATGTTGTCCTTAAATGGACAGATGTTTTTCATTTCTGTGAAATCTGATTTCTCTATTTTTTTCTTTTGTTGCTGATGTTTTTGGTATGCATCTAAGAATCCATTGCCAAAGCTGAAGTCAGAAAGATTTACCCCTGTGTTTTCTTCTAATAGTTCTATACCTTTAGCTCCTGTATTTAGGTGACTGACCCCTGTTTGTGTTTTGTTTTTTGTTAATGTATGGAGTGAGGCAGGAGTTCAGAACTGGACTCTTTTCATGAAGTCACCCAGGTGTCCCAGCACCATTTGTTGGGGAGACAGTTGCTTCTTTACTGAATGGTCATGGCACCTTTGTCAAAAATCAGTTTGATGTAGATGTTTGGATTCATTTCTATACTTTGAATTCTGTACCATGGGTCTTTATGTTTATCTTTATGCCTGTTCCACTCTATTTTGATTGCTATAGCTTTACAGTAAGTTTTGAAATTAGAAAGTATGAGTCTTCCAGATTTGTTCTCTTTACACTATCATTTAGCCATTTAGGGCCCTTTTTGGTTTCATATAATGGGATGCTCAGTTTTGGTCTCTGCCATAAAAGTCATTTGAATTTTGATAGAAATTGCACTGAATCTGTGGATCACTTTGAGGAATATTGACATTCAAACAGCATTAACTCTTGTATTTTATGAACAGGAAATTCTTTATAGTATTTGCACACAGAATGTCTTAAGAATTGTTCCTCCTGTTCTGTTCTTTCAAAGAGTTGAGTACAATCTGTATTAATAATTCTTTAAATGTGTTTTAGAATTCACAAGCAAAGTCATCTGATCCTAGCGGTTTTTTAACTTTTGATTCAGTCTATTTGCCTGTTACAGGTCTGTTTTGATTTTCTGTTTCTTCTTGTGTCAGTTTTGGTCATTTTTGTGATTCTCGGAGTTAGTTCATGTATTGATTATCTAACTTGTTGGTAGACCATTGTTTATGGTATTCACTTATAATCCTTTTGATTTTTTTGTTACTAATGTCTTCTCCTTTATTTCTGATTCTAATTATTTGTATCTTCTCTATTTTTCTCTGTCAGTTAAAGTAAAAGATTGTCAATTGTATTGATCCTTTCAAAGAGCCAACTTCTGATGTTGTTGATTCTGTTTTTTCTCGTTCCTATATTTCACTTACCTCTGCTGTAATCTTTATTATTTTCTTCTTTCTGCTGGCCTTTAGTTTCCTTTTTCTGGCAAGGTTGTTGAATTGGAATCTCATTTTTTTTAATGTGGGTGATTATGGCTATAAATTTCCCTCTGTGTTCTGCTTATGCTGCATCTCACATGTTTTAGTATGTTCTGTTTTTCATTTATCTCAAAGTATTTTAATTTCCTTAGTGATTTCTTTGACCCATTGGTTGTTTTAGAGTGTGTTGTGTGAAATGTATATCATTAAAGCTATAAAAAGAAAAAAGATAAAAGGAGAGCACCAATTCCCTAAAAGCCTTAAAAATTAGCTAGTACCTCTAAAGACTTGTTCATCTTCTAAGAAACCAAACTTTACTCTTTTACGGTACCTTTTGTGGTTGCTCTGTGGTAAATTTTTCTTAAGAGTAGCAGTATGATTCTCAGTTACATGAGTGTGCTGTGCTAGTACAAGCATAGTAGAGTAAGTAGTAAGTTGCGAAAGTTTGGTCCACCTTCTTTGCCCACGTTGTGTTTGTGTGTATGTGTCTGGTAATTTTCAGAGTAAACCACATGCTCTTGAGCAGTATCAGAGTTTAAAAGTCACTTAAATATTTCAGTTAAGCTTCCTAAAGGCTGAGACCTGGGAATTACAGATATTAATAATTCTAAGAATAGGTATTTTAGCAGCCCTTGAAGTATAAAACTTTTCCAGAGGTGAGTAATCTTGTCTTTTCCTTATATAAGTCTTTGTAATGTTTTTTTTCTTTATATGTTACTACCAACATCATGACAAATTTCAACTGAAAATCCAAATCCAAGGGTGTATACTTATCAACATTTGAATTATTGTAATTCATTATTGCTTAATTCCTAGGAAAAAGACTAGATGAAAAAAATTTAGTAACAGCCATCTAAAATTTTTTCAAAGCTGAGGTTATAGGAAATATTTTCAGTGGAATAGTGAAGACAAGTGGTGACCTATAATTAATTGGACTGATATCACCTTTCTAGAATTGCAGAATTTTGCTTCCTGACCTGAAGTACTCACATATTTCCTCATTGGTATCTGATCTACGTGCAATACTTCCTTTTGTATTTTAGATTCCTTTCAGATCTTGGAGTTATTATCATATCAACATTCCCATACTTTTTTGAATTTTAAATTGTGCCTGATCTCATTTCCTACTTCATTTCTTTTCCCTTTAACATCTGATCACTCACATTGTTTTAGATCCTGTTTAGGTACTATTTTTTCTTCTGTGTTTGTAGTCTGAACACATACTAATCTTTAAAGACTAAGAAAGTCAAGTAAAAGTATTCATTAAATCAAATGTAATCATCTCTGAAGACATTTACTGCCTTGAAAATGATTTCTTTGTTATCATTAGAATTTATTTTGTTTTACTTGAAAACTGAAAGAAAAATACTGGAAACCTTTCCTGTTGAATTGTGGAAGGTGGGAAGCCCTCCATATGGAGAGAGCTAGTGCTGTCAAAGTGGCGGAAGTCACACCAGGTGACGTGAAACTCATTCACTTGGGTAAAGCGCAGATTACTAAGTCTTTTAGATTAATGATTTCTAAAGGCCTTAGAAATGTCTTTCCTAGTGTCCATGGTAAGAAACTACGGGAATACCTTCTGTAATAGGATTACTACACTGATTTCCTCTCTAATGATCAGTAGGAGATCAGTTTTATATTTCACTTCAGTACACGTTAACTGATAAAGCATGTTTGGAAATATTTAAAATGTCTGTTGCCTTGAAATATGAACTCAGTAATGTTTTTGTGCAGGGTAGGCAAGGGATTCCTTTTGTATATAATGTTTATCAAAGCTTTATTATTTTTCCATGGTTATTATTCAAAGACATTTTTAAAACCACTGTCACATTTTCTGAAAATCTAGACACCAGTTTTTAAATATTTTATTTAGAATTATAAGGAAACTATTTAAACACTAGATTTCTTCAGTTGGAAATGATGATACCAATGAGAAAATATTGATTCAAATCTGTACGTTTATGCGTACCATCGACCCTCCCTTGAACAGTGCACAGATTATGTGTGCTGACCGCCACACAGTTCAGTATCCAAGTATAACTTTACATTCAGCCAGCCACAGATCTGTGTAGTAATGTAGTACATGTTTATGGGGTAAAATCTGCATATAAGTGGGCTTCCCTGGTAGCTCAGCTGGTAAAGAATCTGCCTGAAATGAAGGAGACCCTGGTTCAATTCCTGGGTTGGGAAGGTCCCCTGAAGAAGGGATAGGCTATGCACTCCAGTATTCTTGGGCTTCCCTAGTGGCTCAGACAGAAGAATCCATCTGCAATGCAGGAGACGTGGGTTTGATCCCTGGGTTGGGAAAATCCCTTGGAGGAGAGCATGGCAAGCCACTCCAGTATTCTTGCCTGGAGAATTCCCATGGACAAGGGAGCCTGGCGGGCTATAGCCTATGGGGTTGCAAAGAGTCGGACACAACTGAGTGACTAAGCACACACATACTTCATATAAGTGGACCCACAGCACAATTCAAACCTGTGTTGTTTAAGGGTCAACTGTAGTGTGAAAATCCTAAATTAGAGTCTTGTGGATAGACTAGTACGTCAGAGGCTTGAAAAAGGTGAATTTACAAGCAGTAAGATACGCAGCACAGCAGATAACGTACTTACAGAATTCATTATTTGGAGAGTGGTATAAATGGAAGTTGTGGTTAAATGAGTGACAGAGGAAGAGGAAATTAGGATTTTTGAAGCTGGTCATGACTTAGCAATTAAAGTTCTGATGGCTCTGTCACACAGACTACAGCTTCCACTTTTCCCTGCCATCTCCTTCTGGACCTCCTCTCAGCTCAGTGATGCTCAGGAAGAGGAAGCCATCTGGCACACTTTATAACTGCCGTTGCCATCGAGGTGCCAGGATGTGCCCAGTTCTCCTTGGTGTAGAGTATCAACCGAAGTGTATTGGCACTGACTTCCCACATTTGCTATTATAGCCAGCAAGAAATAAAAACAGGTGGCAGAGTAAATTATTACTAACTGTGATTGAGAAAAGTGAATGTTTCTCTAAAGTCCTGAATTCACAGAATTGTAGGGTTCAAGGAGACAACGACGGACAGATTTTTTTTCCTTTCCTACGTGTCCGTTGGAATCGGTCGGTAATGGCTGCTGTGTTGAGAAGGGTTTTGAGGCCAGCTTTGATCTCAGAAAGGAAAATTAACAATCTCATTAGCAATAGATAAGAAAATGACAAAATATATGTATTTTTGATTTCTGTACTCAGCTTAATTCCTGTATGTTTCAGTTGAGGAAACAAAAACTCAGAGAGGTTCACAGGTTTCATTGGGTTCTTTGGTACTTAGGAGTTTTGAGACAGGAGCTCTTCGAACTCCGAGTTTAGCGTTCTTGGTTTGGCACAACTGTAGCCACATTCCAGTTGAAAGATTCATTACAGTAACGTATAACATAAAATTCCTCTTTGATTAAGAATCACTAAGCCTCGTGGTTTAAAAAAAAAGAAAAAAGGAAAAGAAAATGTAAGGCACAAAAGTAAACAGTAAGACAGTTATTTTGGTATACCTGTTTTTGAGATAAAGAAACTGTTATTCTGTATTTTAGACAGAGGGTATATGCGTGTACTTGCAGTTAGAGCAGATATCTTACCTACACTTCATAACTTTATTTCTTTAATGAGTAATGCAATAGGGAGAGAGTAGAGTGAGATAGTTTAAGAGTGAATATTTGGAGATGACTGGGAAGCAGGAAGAAAGGGTTACGAGAAAGCAAGAAAACCCATAGGAGAGAAAGAAAACCCATGGGACATGAGGGAAAAGTACAAGTTAAATATTTAGGGCCTTTTTGATTTTTCAGGCATTAAGATATTTTCTCTTTTTGTTAGTACTTTCTAGAATAACTAGCTTTTCATCCTTAACCTTTTGCTGTCAGTGGAGTATGCTCATGTGTCATCCTGGTCCTCTCATTAGTGGCCTGGCCCTTAGCAATCTCAGTGGAGCTCTCTAAGGACCCTTGGTATTAATGGTCCTCACCCATCAAGCCTCATGGTAAGCATATTTGGGAAACATCAAAATACAAGGATCTATACATACACTGTTCCATTCCCAGTACAAAATTATTTTCCCCGCTTTTCAGTTATTCACTAATCTAAAACCCACAGAGGCTCCTAAACAGAAAGATGACAGAATAAGTGTTTTAAATTTAAATTTGCTTTTGCTTCTCAGATTTGTTTCTCCTCTTCTTATCTACATCTTTGTGCTTTGAATTTAGATTTATACCGAGTAATTATAATTTTAACATAATATATGTAAGACATTAGAAATAATGGAAAGGACTTCTAGTCATGCCTTAGTGTCAGTCTCAACTCCTCTAAAAGCATATCATCTGTTTCTAAGGGAACGTCCTCAGAATAATGTAGACTTTTTTTAAAGTGTCATGCATTAATACATAGTGATTAATTCCTATTTTAAATCTGCTAATACTCTTTGGGGGTAGGGAGGTAGATGGGAAAAATAAACGAGAATAATCATTCTACCCTTTTTATTATATCATAGTGATTTCTTTAAAATATCTGCAAAATAACTTAGAGGATTTCTCTCCAAAAATACTTTATCACTTTTGAACTTTTATTTCATTAGATTTGCAAATCTACTTCAAAAGTGAAAAACATTAATATCTTTTAAATGTATTTTAGAATTTTGCCTCAGTTTAATTAAAATGTGAAAAAACTTTAATTTTCAAATACTTTGTAAAAGAGAAATAAACTTTTGTCTGTTTCCTTGAAAATACTAAATTTACTTCTCTATGTTGAAAGTGGAACAAAATATTATTTAAAATTTTCATTTCAAAATAGAACATTTCTACAAGTGCTTTTACAGAGAGCATTCAACACCTATGAAGATGGTCTTTTTAATTACCCACTAGGTTAGGTGCTAAGGGTATAAAGTTATTAATTATTTCTGATCCTACTGTGCTTATGGAAGTATGAAGAGTTATCTTTATTTTCTGTTTTTCATTTTAGGTTTTAAAATATAGTTAACTTCTGAAGTTTTTATTTAAAAGCACTTTCAAAATGTAAACTATATGAGCTTATAGTAAGATAAAATGTTACTTAGTGTAAAAGGTGATAGACCCTTGGGAAGTATTGGATGAGAAAACAAGGTTAGTTCAATCATAAGTTACTTTATTACATTGTGATGTGCACCTTCTGCACAGTCACTCCATAACTGTGTTTATCTCTTGAATTATCAGCCTTACAAAATAAAAATTTGCTCCTATGTTGAGGTTTATTTCATTTAAAACTTCCACTTATGAATACTTTGGGGGGAAAAGAATATTCTGCGATGCGTTTTTACTTTGGCTCTTTCCACCTTCGTGTCTCTCTAGGAGTTGATCCCCCTCATCTTGTGCACAGCCTGCCTGCACCCTGAGCCCAAGGAGAGGGACCAGCTTCTCCACATACTCTTCAATCTGATCAAGAGGCCCGACGATGAGCAGAGGTGACTATGGCTGCTTCTCTGGGAAATAAATATAATGTGGACTTGCTCTTTATTGCTTTGACATCATGATTGCCTTTCTAATCTAAATGCCGTCTCTCCTTTCTAAGGTCTCTTAATAAAGCAAACACTGCCCCTGTTCACAGTGCCCTACAGCGCTCTCCTTGTCATTCCAGCTGCTCACGTCGCACTGCCACACTTTTGTGTTAGGTATCTTTGGGCTGCTAATTATGCCATTAAGTCTTTGCTTTTATCTTTCACATTTGATTTCCAAGAACTCCTAAATATTTCCCTTTTCCCCCCACAGATGAGCTAGATACAGCATGGCCTCTTAATAGTTATGGTTTACCAGAAATAAAATATTTAACATAGGAATGTCTGCATCACCAATCAGTTTCTGTATGGCTAGAGGGATACAGTGTTTTGGTTAGTCCTGATTCAAACGCCCACAATCAAGGATGCCTGAGTGGAGAAATGAGTTGTACTTGGGAGTGGTGAGGGGCATGAGAGTGTTGGGGGCAGGGGGACAAGACACATACCCAGGAGACTTCTGGAAGAAAGGGGAATGGGTTTTTTGCTCAGGCAGCCGTGATAGATGTCTCCCCAGAAAGCAGACTTTTAAATACTAGGAGAAGCTGTGCAAGTGTGAACGTGAACAGAATATCCTAGTGGAGGGTAAGCAGACCAAGCACCAGTTGGACAAGACTGAGCTGTTGGAATGTTTCCACACTGTAATTTTCTGTCTTAATAAGCAGATAATTTTTGCTTATACTTTCGCAAAACAATAGAGTTATACATTAAGATTAGGTAACTTGATATAATTTTAGTTCTTGTTTTATTGACTATTACAGTTTTTACCTCTTCTGAGAATGTTGGAAAATCATAAAGTGAACCATACGACAAATCAAGCCCAAAATTTAAAACACAAGGAATCTCTCCACCATGAGAATAAAAAGTCATGTAGACTTTTAAACTCTGTGAACATGTATCTCTTTCCTACCCTTATTAAAATATACCTGAGCAAGCAGACATGTTTTTTTTCAGGATCCAGTCAAGATTAATCTACATGCTAGCTGAACAGAAGTAAGGGAAATTCAATCAGGTTCCATTCATTGCAAACCGAAAATTTTCTTAGGACAATTTGATGGTTCTGTCTGTGGGATCGCACAGTCGGACACAACTGAAGCGACTTAGCAGCAGCAGCATATAGGAAAATTAATATTTTATCTTCTCCTTGAAAATATTATTCCCTATCTTGGAAACTTAATTAATAAATACTACTTATTACATTGTCATTTTTAGAATGCAAGGCAAAAATCTCTCAATTTACATAGCCTGTTTTTACAGACTCTGCTGTAAAGCTAACAGCTGCCATCTGGTGGCCAAAAGTACCTGTCAGCCTGACTTCAGGTCAAGATACGTCAGGATTTAAAAACGCATGTTCACAGCTGATCTTCCACTTTTCAGAAATAAAGTTATTTATTTAAATAAGCTAAACTGTTAACTACATTTGATATGAATAAAAAATAAAGCAAAATTTTTAAATTAGCATAAGTTTGACATGTAATCGTTTATTACTTTTCTTTACTTACTGAATCACAGGCTTCCTTGCGTCCTGAGAAGGACACAAGGACTGTCCAGTTCTATGCTCAGCTATATTGCCTTTTTGGTAATTCTTTGCTAGCAGCCATAACTAACACCGTATTTCCACCTATTGTGTCAGTTCAGCTGCTCAGTTGTGTCCTAGTGTTTGTAGCCCTATGGACCAGAGCCCACCAGGCCTCCCTGTCCATCACCAACTCCCGGAGTTTACCAAAACTCATGTCTATCGAGTTGGTGATGCCATCCAACCATCTCATCCTCTGTCGTCCCCTTCTCCTCCCGCCTTCAATCTTTCCAGCATGAGGGTCTTTTCCAGTGAGTCAGTTCTTTCCATCAGGTGGCCAAAGTATTGGAACTATAGTCCGTGGAATTTCTCCGGGCCAGAATACTGGAATGGGTAGCCTTTCCCTTCTCCAGGGGATCTTCCCGACCCAAGGATTGAACCCAGGTCTCCTGCATTGCAGGCGGATTCTTTACCAGCTGAGCCACAAGAGAAGCCCATTATGTCAAATAGCAGTCAAATAATTTCACAAGTAGGAACAGTGTTTATGATTTCCCACAAGTAGAAACAGTATTTTTACTATCACAGGAGTCTGTTTCCGATGCTATTAATAATCTGTAGCCATCTGATCTTTTCTGTTTTCAAGTATATTTCAAAACTGACCTACTTTTTAGAATTGTGACTCTTAATTCTGCTAAGAAGTTTATTTTGAGGGGCTTAACATTTTTTGAACAAATTTGTACATGTTTAATATAGTGATGGTGACTCACGATTTAAAGTTATTTCACATGAAGGTCTTATACAAGTGTATACTTCTTACATTTGTTCGAAATGCTTAAATTTCAACAGTTTATTTATTATAATTATCAAATATTTCGGAAACCTATGTATGTGACTTCTCATTATTTTAACAGACCAGTAGGGGTAGAAATGATCAGAAATGAAGAAATTTTTAGTGGGAAGCTAAATGTCTGTCTTAAAGCTTGGGAATTTCTTTTTCCATTTTTCTTTTATCCACTTAATTTGCCTTCCTAAAGTCGGAGCAAATAGGAAAAGAAAAGTTGGGAAGCCATCAGAGAAGACAATGACATAAGCATAAAGGGAAATTATATAGATAAAAGTTAGAAGGTTATGGTGAAAGGAAGCTGCCGTGTGCCGTGAAGACATGCTGGCTCACACTCTCCTGCCTCCCACAGGCCTACTGCCTGTCACTGTTCCCCTCAGCCTGAGAGCCGTTGTCGCTGACTTGGGTAGCCTAAGCAGAAACCTAAAGTCACGCTTCAGTTTTCAGTTGAAGTGACATATCTTAAGAAACAGCAATGAGGAACTGCTTTTATAGTTGATATGAATTAAACTTTATGTTTTGTTTTTCCTTAAAGTTGGCTACTTTGAAACATCTATGGAAAACATGCTTTTTTTTTCCATCAAGCTTTACTGGTTTTGAAGTCATAGATAATCAGAAGTAAAAAAAAAAAAAATTAACATTCTGACTTTCAGAGTCATTTTAAATGTACCTTCATTCTAAAAAGTGAAAAATCTTTTTCAAAATTTTGAATTATAAATCTATCATCAAATGAAACTGTCATATTAATTATTTATATATTGTTTTATAACAAATTACCCCAAAAGAAAGTGGTTTAAAGTAACACTTGTATTATGATTTATGTGAGTCAGCTCATCTGGGTCTCTTACAAAGCTGTGGTCAAGGTGTTGTCTGTGGCTGTAGTCACCTCAAGGCCCGTGGGGGAAGGATTTGCTTCTGAGCTCACTCACGTGGTTGGTCATTGGCAGGATTCAGTCTCTCATGGATCTTTGGACTGGGGGCCTTGGTTCCTCCTGCACTGACTTATAGCCAGAAGTTGCCTTCAGTGCTCTTGCCTGGAAAATCCCATGGACGCAGGAGCCTGGTGGGCTGCAGTCCATGGGGTCACTACGAGTAGGACACGACTGAGCGACTTCACTTTCACTTTTCACTTTCATGCGTTGAAGGAGGAAATGGCAACCCACTCCAGTGTTCTTGCCTGGAGAATCCCAGGGACAGCGGGGCCTGGTGGGCTGCCGTCTATGAGGTCGCACAGAGTCGGACACGACTGAAGCGACTTAGCAGCAGCTGCAGCAGCAGCCTTCAGTCTCTCACCACCTGAAACCGTTCCAGCGTGGCAGTGTCTTCAGAGCATGCCCGCTGAGAAGGCAGAAAAGACTGTCTCACGAGATGGCTGTCACAGGCCTTTGTAACCTGATCTCGTAAGTGACATCCCATCCCATTATTCTGTTCATTAGAAGCAAATCCTTGGGTCCAGTCTACACTCAACAAGATGGGGTTACACACAGGCATGAATATCAGGAGACAGACCCATTAGGAGTCGTGTCAGAAGCTGCCTACCACAGTTATCTTGGGTTCAGTACCAAAAATTCTCACTTAAGTATCATTTTACTAATACAGTGTCAGAGTTTTTAATTACAAAGATCTGTCTGCTCAGTCATGTCTGACTGTTTGTGACCCCATGGACTGTAGGCTGCCAGGCTCCTCTGTCCATGGAATTTTCCAGGCGAGAATATTGGACTGGGTTGCCATTTCCTCCTGCAGGGGACGTTCCCAACCCAGGGATGGGACCCGAGTCATTCGGGTTTGCTGCATCGACAGGTGGACTCTTTGCCACTGTGCCACCTGGGAGACTGAGCTATAGGAATACTGGGAAAACAATCATAGATTGATTAACTAGAAACTGAAATTCATTAGAAATGGAAGCATTAAACATAATCTCAAAATGTATTATATATATGGGAAGTTAATTTAGGAGATTCAGCTTTACAGCTGTAGAGAATCTCTTCACAACATCTTTCAAATGGTGTTGCCGTTGCTGGAAGGACGAGTCTTAAGAAACTCACTCCCTTGGGGCAGCCTATCGATTGGGAAAAGTCAAGAGTGAAATTTGATCATACAAAAATAATTGCACTCCATGGTAACTAGAGCTGACCTTCTTAGCCCTTCGTCCTAGCCGCGGTGCTGACGCAGATGCTGGTCTACAGTCATTGGTTTTGTCTTTCAGGCAGATGATCCTGACGCAGATGCTGGTCTACAGTCGTTCGTTTTGTCTTTCAGGCAGATGATCCTGACGGGCTGTGTGGCATTTGCACGCCATGTTGGACCCACACGTGTTGAAGCTGAGCTTCTACCACAGTGTTGGGAACAGGTAAATAGCTGTATTGGGTCTTCTCTAGGTTATTGGAAATGCTCACATTGTCTTTTAAAAATGCTGTTAGGAAATATGTGGGATATAAACTATGCTAGGACTTCTCTTGCCCAGCCCAGTGACTTAACAGTGCTTAAGAAATGTCTGGCATGTTTTGCTTTATTCTGAATCAAGTGAGATACAAAATACAAAAAATATATATAAAAAACTAATGAGTTCAGGGAAAGCAAGAGGCTCTGTGTATGTATAAGCAAGGAGGTAAATAATAGACATGCTTTCTGTATATACTGTATACTTGTATATATTACAAATATATACAGAATATAAAGTGTAAACCTTTGATGTAAGAAGTCTGTATATTTACAATTCAGCTCACTATTTACTAACAACACTTTTGGTTTTATATTGAATATTCCTGTCTTCTCTAAAACTCAGGATCTTTGACTTTGTACACTTGACATTTAGGTCATTAAGTAACTCATTGTTCCATCTTAAAAAGATGAGTTTCTTACTTATGAAGACAGATTTCATGGCCTTCTTTATACCAGCTCTGTCACTTGTTCTTAAGAAAAAATATGACTCTCTGGAATATTGCTAAGGTATATGGTCTTTGAGAATTCTCTTCCCACTTTCTTCAGATATTCATTTTTTCTCTAAAATTTAGTAGCGTCATCTAATTTAGTAAGCTAGAGACATTGTTTGAAAGGGAACATTATGTGTGTTCACGTTGTCTCTGACGTCCCTGTGCCTCCTGTAGATTGTAGTGCACAGAAGCTTAGGGTGAGACTAATCACTGAAAATCAAGTTAAATTGGAAACAATATGCACAGCTTTGAATTTACAGTTCTCTACAGTTCTGTATACGTACATGTCTTTTTTGTTTTTCCATCTTCTTTTCAGCTTTATTGAGATTGTGATTCAGATAGCATGCGACTCACCTATTTCAGGTCTCCAGCGCAGTGGTTTTTAGCAGTCACAGGGATACACAGCCATCACTACAGTCACCTGTAGAGCAGTTTTATCGCCCACAACAGAAGCCCCAAACTCTTAAATTGGTTCTTGTATTTCAAGGTTGTTTTGGCTATTCTGAGTCCCTTCAATTTCTGTATAAATTTTAAGATCAACATATTGGTTTCTGCAAAGAAGCCAGCTGAAATTGTAAGGATTGCCTTGAATCTGTAGATCAGTCTGGAAAATGTTGCCATTCCAATAGTGAAGCTTTCAATCCATGAATTTAAGATGTCTTTCCATTTATTTTGGCAATGATGCATGTATTTCTTCACCTGTAATCACCGCAAAGAGTAAAATCTGAGCTTTTTACTCCACTGGTAAAGAATCCACCTGCAATGAGGGAGACCTGGGCACGATCCCTGGGTTGGGAAGACCCCCTGTACAAGGGAAAGGTACCCACTCCAGTATTCTAGCCTGGAGAATTCCATGGACTGTACAGTCCATGGGGTCGCAAAGAGTCGGACACAACTGAGCGACTTTCACTTCACTTCTCCATTTATTTAGGTCTTTTAAATTTCCTTTCAGTAATGTTTTATGGTCTTCAGAATATAATTTACATACTTTTAAAGTTTATTCCTGAGTATTTTATTCTTTTTAATACTATTGTGTAAATAGAATTTTCTGTACTTTTCTGGTTGTTCATTGAAAGTATGTAGGAATACAGTTGGTTGTTGTGTGTACATTTAATTTTGAGACTTATCCTGCTAGACTAAAGAAATGTGTAAGTTTATGTGTAACATATTATGACATTCAAACCATTTTGTCTGGAGGTTACTGTTCCTGGGTTAAGCCTAACTTGGAGATCTCAGTTACCAACAACTCCCCCACTATCTCTTCTGTAACCCGAATAAACATGGACATCAGGGATTTGTCAGCCGCCTGCCTCCAGTTTGTTGCCCAGTAGATTGCTGCATAATATCTTTTCTTAATTTTAGGCATCCAATACTTTAATGAATTATGTCATCTTTTCATATGGGAGTATGAGAACAGATATACTTCTTTTCCAGTCAAAGAAAGATTTCTATCCTATGAAGAAGACATATGGGAACAAAACCCAGTATGTGTCCTTTTTTTGTTTTTGGTATTTTTTGTTACGATTCCGTGTCGTCATTACAATAGTAAAACCCCATCGTCTTGCGTATGCAAGCAGGAATGAATTGACATCTGCTTGCTTTAAAAACAAAGCCACAACACCAGTCAGGAGCTCTGGTTAAATCATTGATGATTTGCAACTTAATCCTTGAGGTGAAAAAGAGGAATGACGTATCATTCCTGGTACATCTTGTAGGCCATGTCAGTAAATATCTAGAAGCTGGATTTTCCAAATTTGAAAATATAATAATGTTCCTAGGGAAGGAAAAGGTTGCTCCTGACATCCTAAGGAAAGCTTTCTTGGGTAAGCCCACAATCTCTAGATACCTTGCCATATTTTCATCTTTGCTTTATCCTCTTTCTCTTCAATAGATAACCCCTGTGATCTCATTTTTTAGGCTCTCTCTGAGTCCCTTAATCCTGATCCAGGTATAGGGATCCCCAGAAGTGGAAAGAAAGAAGCTTTATTGCATTCCTAACAGGATTTGTGGTGAAAAATAATTCTCTTTTGGAGGAAGGGAGAGTATGTTGTTTATGTTTGATTTATTTATTTTTTACTCTAGATTAATCACAAATACCCAGAAAGAAGATTGCTTGTGGCAGAATCTTGTGGAGCGCTGGCACCTTACCTTCCTGTAAGAACTGTAATTTTTTCTTAAAAAAAAAAAAAAACCTTTTCCTTCTTTGTTTAGCAATAGAGAAACCTTTTTTTCAGGTGTCTTATTATACGTTTTAATCCACATTGTGTCCTAACAAAGGAAGAAGATGAGCTGAATAAAGAAAGCTCACATTGGTACCATGTGACATTGCAGACAGAGGGGCACATTAGCCATTGATTTTACATGAGTATAAATATATTAAACCTCATCAGGAATTCTCAAAGTTTAGTCTGAGGACCCTGGGGAGTTCCTTGATCCTTTCGAAGAGATCCATGAGATGAAAATTATTTTCATAATAATACTAAAGCATTTGTGTCTTCTTCTGTGTGTTGACAGTCACACTGCTGGTGCAAGCACAAGTTGTGACGGGCCCAGTGCCAGTGCACCAGCGGGGATCAGAGCAGGGACCCCCGGGGAGGCGGGCGGTGGCCGCGCTCTTCACCACCGTGCACTCACAGGGAGTCAGCTGCACTGAGACATGAACTTGGTGACCCAGTGAAATTATTAACCCTACTACATTTTGACCCTAAGTATGCCTCTTGTTTAATATTCTGTATAATCAGCTGGAAGATACTGATATTAAGCCCTTTTGCTGCATTCTGAACTATGATGGCTGTTGCAGAAAGAAAGCACTCAGATAGTTTGAGTTGTGAGCTGAACCACTGCTTTTCTCATGGGACACCAATTTTACTTGATAGATCACTGAAAAACAAGCTGTGATTATTCAAACTTGGGTATGTGGCAGACATTTTCATGAAGATAAGTGACATGGAGCCTTGCTTCAAGAAAAACAAGTACAGTTTTCATTGCCAGTGATAAAGTTAGAACTTCTAATGAGAACAAGAATTTTGGAAACCTTGTATTCACCATTCAGAGCTTGACAGCTTCTATCCTTCTCAGAAGAGGCTATGGAGATACTTCTCCCTTTCTGAGTTACACATTTCTGTGAGGCCCGGTTTTCTTAAGTCCTCCCACCCAAGCAACAACACAGTTGAGTGCGAGCAGATGAGAGGATCCGCCCTGTCTCCTTTTGAGTCGGGTGTCACTGAGACTTGCAATATAAAGATGAGAGGATCCTCCCTGTCTCCTTTTGAGCCGGGCGTCACTGGGACTTGCAATATAAAGATGAGAGGATCCTCCCTGTCTCCTTTTGGGTCGGGCGGCACTGGGACTTGAAATATAAAGATGAGAGGATCCTCCCTGTCTTCTTTTGAGCCGGGCGTCACTGGGACTTGCAATATAAAGCAGCACTATTCCTCCCACTAGTTTTTTTTTGATTATAGTTATTTCCATTAAAATTGTAATTTCATTAGTCATGTTAACCTTTAAGAAGTTTATTGTTTTTAATGAGTTAACAATTTGAAATTTCTCATTTTTAATTTCTGATATGATAAATGTCAGGATGATATTCCCCAGCCAAACAAAAGCTGTTTGAGGTGCTCGTTAGTTTCTAAATGACCAGGAGCCTCCCGCCAGGAAGAAGACTGAGCACGCTGGCCTGCTGTGCTCCAGCAGGTGTCTCCTGATGGGCCGAGGGTTTACAGGGGATGGAAGCAAGAGGTGACAGCAAGAATGGTTTTACTTTGAACAATGGTCATTTAAAGCAGAGCTTGACAAAATAGAGTCTGGAGACCAAATGGAAACCACAGCCTGTGTTTATAAATAAAGTTTTATTGGCATGCAGCCACACCCATTTCTGTGTATTGTCTGTGTCTGCTTTCGTACTGCAACAGCAGAGTTGAGTAGCTGCAGCAGAGACTTTTTGGCCCAGTTTGCTGACCCCTGCCCTGAAGGGTCATTTCTGTAAGACTGCTCTTTAAAGGGAGTACGAAAATTGGAATTGTGCAACAGTACTTGGGAGAAGGCAATGGCAACCCACTCCAGTACTTTTGCCTGGAAAATCCCATGGACAGAGGAGCCTGGTGGGCTGCCGTCTTTGGGGTCGAGCAGAGTCGGACACGACTGAAGCAACGCAGCAGCAGCAACAACAGTTCATGAGCTATTTTGTTACATTTACCATTACCTCACATTCTGTAGTGTGAGGGTGAGTGAAGACTGAGAAACCCAAGAGTCAGACAATTGTCTTTTTAAAAAATAAAATTTATCTTTTCTTTTTATACAGAAAAATACAAAGAATAATTCAAGAACAATTCATAGTCTCCACTCCCAGAAATGTTGTTGTTGTTGAAAATAAATTTTCAGACAGTACAGAAAAGAGTAACATGAAAATCAAAGCCTTCCCTGGCCCTAGCCATTCTCTCCAAAGACAGACATCTATCGTTAATGGTTTTTAATGAATACTTAACAGAAAATAAAAATTCATGCATATGCAAGCTTACAAATTTATATCTTTAAAATTTTTCTTATTCAGAATTAATCACACTGTACAGTGATCTGTATATGCCTTGTGTGGGAATCTATGCATTTTAAATTTTCACATATTGTTGAAACCTCTGTATCTTGCTTCGGTTGACATGTGGATTTTTAAATTTTGACAGTGCTCAATTGCCCCCAACCAAGACAGCACAGATTGTACTCCCATCAGCAGTGCATCAAAGTTCTTATTTTCCCATACTTCTACCAGGAACTGGGCATAAACTTTTTTTTTTTAGTGTTTTCTTATCTTTTCAGAGAAAATTATCTTATTGTGATAAATTGTGTAGGTTTATATCCATGAGTGAGTCTGAGCACCCTATTATTTATTGTTCCAAGAGAGAGCTGAATATCCCATGCTCTCAAGGAAGGAAGAAACTGTTCCACACTGCTCCTAGGACTAGAATGCGAAGCAGTGTTAGTAATGGACTTGATGTTTCCTGCATGAATCTCCACTTGCCTCGTTACCCCACTGTAACTGGTAGCAATAGAACCTCAGTGTAGTCATAGCTCAGATGGCATGAAGCCTCCTAACTTGTCCCGTGGGTTTCCTTAGCACGTGGAAGCTGCCACAGTTGACCTCAGCCTCGATCGCTGCAAAGCGTATGCCCGGCTGAGGTTCACTCACCTCTGTCGTATTGCCTGTGTAGATACCACCCAGAAAGCCCTTTTAATTCACTTTTAAAGTGACCTTGGGAAGCAGTATTTAACCTAAATGATAAATAAACAAGGCTGTACCAAAAGGTATATTCACCACCCTAAATGTGACCAAATGTTTCTATAATTACATATATTTTTGTTTTTAAAAATTAAAAACTAGATTATTTTAAAATGTCTTTCAGACCTTGCTCTGCATACCAAATCACACTGACTGGAGATTTACAGGAGTGGTTATTTCCTTTTATTGTAACTGTTAAATGTAAAAGTGACCTAAACAAGTTTAGGTTTAAAGAATTTTATACATTGATCAAGTTACAGTAATGGTACAAAAAAGGGAAGGAAGGGCAAGAATATGAAAATAATGACACTTTATTCTAACCTCAGACATTAATTAGGCTGAATCCATGGGGGAAAAGTTGTATGAAATTTAAGACGCAGTAGTAGTTGACATTATATTTAATAGTAGCATCGGAAAATAGCCGTGCAGTTTTATAAGCACTTTTAAAGTTTACTCTCGTATTTTATCATTCTGCTTTTTTTCCCCCCTCAGTTCTTCAAAAAAAATAGCAACACCAGGATTTTCGTTTCCATGCTCCTATCCCAGGCAAATGTTTTGATTACCAAAGTGATTTCTGTAATCCTTCCTGTTGTTATGACTATCAGTGCTTTTCTGAGTTCCATAGGTAGTGAGTGATAGAATAGTCATTTTACACAGAAGAGCCTGTTTATGGCAGAGTGGTGACGGTTGATTTGCCAAAAGTGCATTGTGAAGGTTTCAGGGATTGGCACATACATAGTAAAAATACAGAAATATGCTGGGAGATGATCAATACCAAGTTCAGGGTAAATGTTACCTTTAGAGAGGAGAATTAGGGGAAAGGGGAGGGTGGAAGAGAGTCATGCACTTCGGCTGCATCTGTAATGTCTTCTGTGTTTCAGAAATGAGGACTTGAAGCAAACATAGCAACGTGTTAATATATATTTAATCTGGATTGTGAATACATGGGTATCTGTCATTTTTTTCTTTCTTTTCTGCTGCTAGTATAAAAAAATAGTTAAATATGTTCTTGTTCATTTCAGAAAGAGATCCGTAGCTCCTTGGTTCTTTCAATGTTGCAACAAATGTTAATGGAAGATAAGGCAGATTTGGTAAGAGAAGCTGTGATCAAAAGCCTTGGTATCATTATGGGTTACATCGATGACCCAGACAAGTATCAGCAGGTATGCTTTTCAGAATAAATCCCATCTATTCCATTATAAAATTCCGAATGGTGTAATATCCCAAATCTCTGATTCAAATACCCCGTACTCTATAGTAGGCATCGCAAACATGTCAACCTGAACAAGGTAAAGTTGGCTGCCTGGTTTCAGTTCTGCAATTTCAAGGAGAAAATGCTTTGATTCATTTATAGTATCTGCCACAGCTTTGTGGCAGGAAATTGGCAGCAAGCATGCCATTTTCTCTCTGGTTTCCCCATCAGTGGATACATGACGTTTTTCTTTAAAGAAATTGGGGAAGGTAGGCTTACGAATGGCTTCTTTCTCGCTTAAAATGTCTTCTAGATGTATTGGAATGTATGTTTGTTACATTCTATTATGTTTTAGGCTTCTGTTTTGTTTTAAATCTGCGTTATGTCTGTTTCCGTTTGGCAGGGTTTTGAACTGTTGCTGTCAGCCTTGGGTGATCCCTCAGAAAGAGTCGTTAGTGCCACACATCAAGTGTTTTTACCAGCCTATGCCGCCTGGACTACAGAACTTGGAAATTTACAGTCTCACCTTATACCCACATTGCTGAACAAGATTGAAAAACTTCTCAGGGTAAATGCTTCCTTTATTTATACAACAGAAAGTTTAAAAGTGTGTTTTAAGGCATCTTGAAAGAATGTTGGGGAAACAGAAAATACCACTTCGCTGAACATTCTAATTAATTACCCGTTAAAGATTCTATTGGTCTGGAGCCAAGAGAGATTGAGGAAGTTTTGCTTGACTGAAGCTAAGGAGAAAGGGCATGATCTGACTTTGTTAGCTAAAATAGCATCTTTGTGGCACCTACTCTGACACTGTTCCCAGTGCTGCCTCTTCCTAACCTCTTCTGAATACTTAAATACTTTAAAGTATCAGCTTCAGTCCCCCGAAGGCAGAGATGACTTAAAATATGAGTCTTCAAAGCTTTCTTATTTACACAATGTCAAAATGTTTTAACTTATTTCACTGCATTCGTTCATGCCCTCACTCTTTAAAATGAATTTTCTTTTCTTTAAAATGAATTTTCCATTCTTCCTAAGAAGAAAAGTTGATACAACGAAACTAATTTTTATACTAAAAGTCTCGGTGTCTAGGAGAAAAACCAACATTTCTTTCATGTGTATTATGTACACATTGTGTACCATATTTTATAAATAAAATCTATTATCATTCTTAGAACTCTTTGAATTATATTTTGGTTTTTTGGTGTGGAAACTGTTTAACTTACCACAGCTGTCAAATGACAGGACCAGGATCAGGATCAGCCTCTGAAACTATACTGTTGCCCTTCCCACCCCCAAATTTTAAGAATCTTTATAAGAGTCCTAACATAAAGTATTTTAACATATATATATACTACTCTGTGTATAGTCTTACATGTATGTATGTGCATTTATTTAATTTAAAAATTGGACTTTTTTTCCCTATAAATTTCAAAATGCATGTTGCAGACTATAAATAGCTAGACTGCAGTACTTCTTTTTATGAAACCTAGGGGATTTCTCAAATATTTTATTTTTTCTTTAATATTTGCATCCCTTCTATCTGAGAATTATCCATACTGGGTTCTCTTTGTTCCATTCCATAACACAGCTAATCCCACGTTGCTCCTAAGCACAGCTGCAGTATTCCGCACAGGTAATGTTCCATAAAGAAATTAACTAATTTAGAACCTGATAGTAAAAAAAACCTAACAAATCTGGTGTTTCTGACACAGTGTTATTTATGATATAACGGCATCCCAAGTGGATCTGAGCAGCGTTAAATGCTCTGTCTCTAACGATTCTGTTTCACTGTGATGCTGGGTTTCTGTGACCAGTGATCCTCTCACTCTTTTTGGTTGTTGTTTCTGTATCTCTTTTGTTTCCTTTTGAAATTTCTTCTGCATTTTACCTATACGCTGAATTATTTTAAAGTGCATTAAATACTGGCAAATACAGTTGTCATCAAGTCTATGAAAGGAGTTTGGAAGTAGAGAGAAAGTAGTAAGTGCTACTGCTGGTTTAACGGTTGAGCATTTCAAATAATTCCTTTGATCACTTTAATATCTTTCACCCGATGTTTAAAATTTCAAAAGTTAAGACCCTCTTAAAAGAAGAAAGCTCTGAAAGAAGTTCCATACAAATGAAATGACCTATGTTCGCCCTGCAGTTTTCCATACGAAAGATCTGTTACGTCCACAGTGCCTTGTGAAAGTTAAAATGTTAGCCAACCAGTAGTGTCCGACTCTCTGCAACCCCAAGAACTGCAGCCAACCAGGCTCCTTTGTCCATGGAATTCTCCAGGCAAGAATACTGGAGTGGGTTGCCTTCTCCTCCTCCAGGGGATCTTCCTGATCCAGGGATCGACCCAGGATCTCCTTCATTGCAGGCAGATTCTTTACCTTCTCAGCCACCAGGGAAGCCCCCACAGTGCCTTAGCTTTTCATATTTTCACATACTCAGAGCAATTCAGAAAAGATTCTTGGTCGTCTCCATTAGGTTTACTGTGAGGCTAACATACATGTACTTCAATGTTTTATTGTTGGCCACTGAAAGGAAGAGCATCATAAATGCATACTCTTGGGAAACTAAATTAGCTTCCACCTGCTTATGTTTCAGGAAGGCGAGCACGGGCTGGATGAACATAAGCTCCACATGTATCTGTCTGCCTTGCAGTCCTTGATCCCATCTCTCTTTGCATTAGTGCTACAGAACGCACCCTTCTCCAGCAAAGCCAAGCTGCATGGTGACGTGCCACAGATAGAAGGTATTGAACTTAAATTATGGAAGGAGGATGTAGAACGTTAACAGCTTAGCTTCCCACAGAATTGTTTTTGATTAAAATTGTAAAAGTCAGTTTTTTTTAGTTGCTAAATCATGTCCAACTCTTTGCAACCCCAAGGACTGTAGCCCACCAGGCTCTTCTGTCCATGGGATTTCCTGGACAAGGTTACTGGAGTGGGTTGCCATTTCCTTCTCAGAAAGTCACTTTATGACAGCATAATTACTAAAATGTATTATATGTGTGGAACCACATGGTCAGAGATTGTATGATACCTAAGGTGAACTACATGGCTTCATCGTTTATGGATAAGCCTCATGGGGTTATTTTACATTTATTCTTCCTCTCCATTCTTAATCTAGAGCCTTTTTATAGCCTTTTTTTTTTCAGTGTGGTAAGTCAGAAGTAAGTGTTTTCTTTCATTAACAGAGCTGAATTAATAGTTACTAGGGCCAGTTTGTGAAGCTTTTCGTTTTCATTGTCTTTGTATTTTTTTCTTCCTCAGCTACTTTTTCTTATTTTCAGTAGGGAAAAGAAAGTGTAATTACTATTTCCTGCTGTGTCCTTGATAGGAATATAAGCATATGCAGCACAGTTTTTTGTTTTTCTTTTTCCCAGAAAAAAGAATATGATTTATTTTCAGGAATGCATGAAATTGATAGCAAAAGCCGTTATTTTCTTAGCTCAGAGTCCAGCTAATCAGTAAGTGACCTTTGATCCATGGCACATGGTAGCCCCACAGCACCCAACCCCCAGGATAAATGGCTATAGACAAGCTATTAGTATATATGAGATTTTCAGATTTGTGAAATTATCCATATCTCTTCTGGGCTTGTAATAAACAGGAGTATAAAATCAAATGGTTTTAGTGTTACAATTTCAGTATAAAGTAAACTGGGCCACCTATAATCTCTGGGATATGAAACAGTATATCCAACAATACGCAAAGCATCGTGTAAAAATGGTATATACTATAAGAATGCCAGTTTTACTTGGAAAATTGAGAATGGATAGGGTAGAGTTAGTTTAATATTTTGTAATTATAATTATTGAGGAGAATGAAAATTCAGACTTAAACCACAAAATGCTCACAGCTGGCCACTTCAGGTTTACCCCTTCGCTCATTAAGGCACTTGAGCTGCCTCGGGACTTTCTAATTCCCTTTTTCTTTCTGTCTAGCTGTACTGTTCTGCTACACCCACCATAACAAAGTAACATAAGCGTAGTGCTTTAACATCAGGCGCTTGTCACCCCGCAGTTCTGAAGGCGAGGGGTCTAAGGCCAGGCTGTCAGCAGTGTTGGCTCCTTCTGAAGGCTGTGAGGGGAGAGCGCTTTCCTGCCTGTCCCCTAGCTTCCGCTGGCTTGCTGGCGATCTCTGGTGCTCTGGCCCCCCACCCCCCGGTCTCTGCCTTCATCTTCACGTTCCGTTCTCTGTGTGTGTGTGTGCATGCGTGTGTCTGTGCCCAGACTTACCCTTGTTATGAGACCAGTTATATTGCACTGGAAGTCCATGCTGTTCCAGTGACTTCATCTCATCTGATTATATCTGCAACAGCACTATTTCCAAATAAGATCATATTCTGAGGTCCTAGGGGTTAGGGTTTCAACATACACATTTTTAAGGGAGACACAGCTCACCCCCTAGCATTTGCTATCGTTCATCCACTTAGCAGATACTTCTTCAGTGTCACCTATGGCCAAGCACATGCTAGAGGTTAGACAGAAAATTTTCAAAACTACTTTACCATTCTGAAGGTGTTCATGTGCCCTTTCCTTGTCATTATGTCTTTATCATGTCAAAAATCATCTTAAGTTCTCACTGACTTAATTTGACCTTCTGACTTTTAATAGTAGCTGTAAATGTTAATGTTGTTATGCTCACTTGTAGGTTATATAATACATTTACTATAAATGAGGAAATATTATATCCGTATTTAGGGTCTGTCTATATAGCTGTGTCTATATGTCTGTCTATATGCACATCTATATAATTTGGGATACAATTTATTACAAGTGAAAATTTATTTGTTTTTCTCTTAAACACTGAAAATTTCACAACACTAGATAATATTTATGCAAGGTACTATTTTGAACACTTCAGATCCACTCAGGAATAAAACAGACAAAACTCTCTGCCATCATAGAGCTGACATTTTGGTGGGAAGGAAATACATTAAAGAATCGTAGCAGCTGTTATTTTGCTGGATTTGGATAATTTTGGTAATTTTTAGACAATAAAATGCTAGTTTTTGCCAGTCTATTGAAATGGCATTCTGAGGACTTTTCTGTATGTTCACAAGTTAGATGCTTACATTTTTAAAAATCCTTTTAAATAGAATAATACTTTGAGGTTTCTAAACCATTCCGACTACTTATCTTTTACAACTGAGTTATCCACGGTGTATTAGTTGCTCAGTCATGTCTGACTCTTTGCGACCCCATGGACTGTAGCCCGCCAGATTCCTCTGTCCGTGGAATTCTTCAGGCAAGAATACTGGAGTGTGTAGACATTCCATTCTCCAGGGAATCTTCTCAACCCAGGAATCGAACTCCAGTCTCCTGCATTGCAGGCGGATTCTTTGCCATCTGAGCCCCAGGAGACCCCTGAGTTACCCAAGTAATGGCTCATTTCTGGTTTTGCTTCTGTTGGACCTAGCTTTACATCTTTGGACCTTCCTTTTCCTGTAATAAATCTTAACATTATCTATTTTACTCTTAACTCTTCCACTGTTTTTCAGTAATTTGTCATATTTCTGAAGGAATAATATGCATTTCATCATAGTATCACAGATTGTGACCAATATGATATACTCCTATTTGAAATGATCAGATGTGCTGCGACATGATATAGAAATATGAGGTACAGCTGTCCCTCACCGTCCAAATCTGTTTGATTCCTAGGTTGAGATAATGACAGTTCATGCAGAAATCTCAGAGAGTATGGGGTACCATTTTACCTAAATTCATTTATTTGTTTGTGTATTATGATAGCAAATAGAGACTTGAACTAACAAGGGACAACCTTTATCTGTACTTAAGATATTGTTAAATACCTTAGGAAGCATAGGAAGAGAATACCATCTTAATTTTGTCTTTTGGCATTTTAAAAGTTGTTTCATGTTTTCTTAAGTTTAATGATTATCATTACGCCATTCATATGCTTTGAGACAATGCTGCATCCTTCACTGTGTCTTTTTAGGGTGTTAACCTTGACGCAGGAGCTGTCAGGCCACTAGGAATTTCTCAACAGTAAAGAAACTGTTGGTAGCGTTCTTCACTTAAGAGCCAGCTAAGACCTGGAATCTAATTGTGATCTGTAGGATCATAGATTTTATTGATATGTTCAAATTTGAAAATGTACTAATGTATATTTGTTATTTATTTACACAATTTTAAAAGTCATTTTTTCAGTTTTCCCCTAAAACTTTTAAAGTTTGTATTTGAGACCCTGGTTATAATATTTATAATATTTTTTATTATTATTACATATAGCTTTATCTTACTGGTCACTGCTTTTAACACTTTATATTAACTTAATGTTTATCAAATTATTGAAAACTTTCTAAATAAAGCATTTAATATTGGAGATTAAATACTGAAGAATCCTCTTCAGCACAAGCTTTAATGCATTTTAGGTTATTTTCTGGTATTAAACAACTTTTTCCTGCTGTCAACCTGTTAGTTTCTTACTCCATGAAAGAAATACCTTATAGTTATTATTTATTGACATAAACAGTCTGGTGGATTTATAACTATCTTTTTTTTTAAACCAAATTCAAATCCATATTTTAACTGAGATCTTATTCTGGAGCAAATTTTAAATTAAAATAAATAAAGTTTTGCTTTTTACTGGCAAACTCTTTCAGTTTTCATTTACTAGATATTTAGTCTCATAAAACCTTAATTTTTGAGATTTGTTAAATTTGTTCACATGCAAGAGAAATTTACAGTTCACCCTTAAACAACAGGAGTTTGAGGTGTACACACCCACTTATATATGTACAGTTTTCCGTAGTTAATATCATAGCACTGCCTGGTCCGTGGTTGGTTGAATTTGTGGGTGTGACAGAATCTCTGACACAAAGGGCTGACAATAAGTTAGACAGTTTAACCCCTGATTGTGCAGGGATCAGGTACATTTCATTTTTTTTCTAAAAGTAATTTAATGTATTTTAGTTTTATATTTAAAGTCTATAATATGCTAGATAGATACTAGGAGGCAGAACCTTAGTTTTCTTTTGATTTTTTTTTGATTTTTCCAAACTGCCATTTTGTACATGATTTATTTTGCTGCTCTTTTTTATAGTGACTAGGTTCCCTCGGCCTATGTCACCTCTTCAAGACGTGTCTACTATTATTGGAAGCCGTGAGCAACTGGCACTGCTCCTGCAGCTCTATGACTACCAGCTGGAGCACGCGGGCACAACCGGCTGGGAGAGTTTACTGTGGGTTGTCAATCAGCTGTAAGTTACCACGCCCACCCATGTTCATTTGGTACATCTCAGCTACTTGAATGGAAGATAGCTCACTATACTTAGCCTGGGAACTGAGGGACAAAATATAGCAAAATATTTTTTTAAAAATAACAAAACGTAACTTGGCGTCATCTGTGGTAACTTTCTTCAGGAGAGAAGAGCTATACCTGTAGACATGTAGCTGCTTATCTGTGGAAATGGTGCGTCTGTTATTGCAGACAAACCTGTCTGCTACCGTATTATCTAAAAGTGATGGTGGATTGTAAACTGCATCCACACTTCTCATTTTTGAGGCTAAAATATATGGTGCCATGTGAGCCAAGCTTTTGTATGACGTGTCGCCTCCATTGACTTGAGTCTTATTAACACCTCACTTAGAACTCTGCCATTAAGTTTCCATATATTTCATGACAACCTGTTAAAATTTAAGTTTACAGAATATAAAGTTAAGACTTTTTCAGAGGGTCCCAAACAACTCCTTTGCATTCTGATTTTGCTGGCTGTGAAAAGCAGAAGAGCTTGTTCGCTTTGGATGGGCTCGGAAATTGGCGAGGAAGCGGTCGCTTATTTGTGTCCCTGCCTGTTTTCCTTCCTTTCTTGTTCAGGTTGCCACAGCTTATAGAAATCGTTGGCAAAATCAACGTCGCTTCCACTGCCTGTGTCCATGAGTTCTCCAGATTTTTCTGGCGCCTCTGCCGGACATTTGGCAAAATTTTTACAAACACTAAGGTAAAAACTTGTATTTCATATTTTCTTATGTGCAAGACATATAAAAATGTAATGTGTTAACTAATGCTATGGCAGAGTAAGTAAAAGCAGGAGCCCTTCCTTTATTCTAATTATCTTTTAATATCTTAGAAAACTATGATAATAAAAGAAAATTCTGATCTGTAATATTCTTACCTTTATTGATTTTCAAAAAATGATTTAGCCAAAATTTAGTCTGTATCCACATTTGAATATAAGGTCTACTCACTGTGGATGTCTCAGGGCTTTCCAGCATAGAAAGTATCAGCTCGGGGACTCCACTGCATTTCCTTGAATGTGCTTCTTGTACTGAATCTACCACGGATTCAGGAAGCCGCCATTTCCTCTATATGCTTTGGTCAAAACTTCAGGTGATTATGGGCTTCCCTGATAGCTCAGTTGGTAAAGAATCCCCCTGCAATGCAGGAGACCCTGGTTCGATTCCTGGGTCGGGAAGATCTGCTGGAGAAGGGATGGGCTACCCACTCCAGTATTCCTGGGCTTCCCTTGTGGCTCAGCTGGCAAAGAATCCACCTGCAATGCAGCAGATCTGGGTTCGATCCCTGGATTGGGAAGATCCCCTGGAGAAAGGGAAGGCTACCCACTCCAGTATTCTGGCCTGAAGAGTTCCATGGACTGTATAGTCTACGGGGTCGCAAAGAGTCAGACACGACTGCGTGACTTTCACTTTCACTCAGGTGATTATAGAAACAAAGCAACTTAGGTAGAATACTTGCTACAAGATAGGAGCTCCTAAAACAGAATGGACACTTGAGATAAATGCTGCATATTTCAATCACTGTCACATTTGCCTAACCAAGTTATTTTGTTGTTTAAATATTAAAATTGGAAAGTCCTTAACTCCTGCTTTCTTCTTTAATCCTATTAATCCATTTGTCTTCATAACAGATTGTTGAGCCAGTTCTTTAGAGCATTAACAAAACCTTATAAAGATGTAGTTGCTATATGTTGAGACATTTAAAAGGTAAAAATTCTGTGGTATCTCTTTACTAAGCCTATAGTTTTTGAAACGTTTGGAGCATAACAGTTTGGTATAGTGGACCGACAGACTTCAGAAAATGGGTTGTGACTCTCTGTGTCCTCGAATAAATCATTTAATGTATCTGTACTTAATCTCTTTATGTGTGAAATGAAATTTAATCCTGTACATCTGATGCTGTAGGTTAATCTTTTCACAGTGGTCTACATCTCAGTTTAAATGGCATTTGCAAATTAATATGCCTGACCTATTGATAGAAGGGCAAAAACCAGAGCTTAATGTTACTGTAGGAGAAAACAAATCATTCATTAACATCTAATTATTAAGTATAATTGGATTTTACTGGGAATCATTATTGGCAAAAACTGACATCTCCAGAAGTAACTGTTATTTATTTTACTTTTTCTTACAAAAGCAATTACGAATTCACTTTAACACTTAAGTGGTTGACTTCAGAGGCCTGAAATCTGTGATGTTAAAAATAAAAATTGAAACAAGCATTTCCTCTAACTTAAAATTTTAATGTTAAATTCTGTCTTTCATGTTTAAAATTAAATTTTAAAAAAGTTAAAGACTAATCTAAGCCAATGGATATAACATAATGAGTATGTTACTGAATATCCTAAATGAATGGAATTTCATTTTCATTCCTTTTATACACAACATTTTTTTTCAACAATTTTAATCATATAATATCTGCCTAAATACCCTATCATCAAATTCAGTTTTGGGAGGTAGTAATTTCAAACACTTAAAGTCACTGGAAATTATTTTAATTTAGTGAAAGAATCTAAACGCCCTTCAGAAAACTTGCTGACCTAAATTGATTTTTTAAATATTTTATCTCTAAAAAGATGTTGTTTTCAGAAACTTGACACTTCTTTTTTCCTATGGCTTTTAAGAAGTGTTATGTTTTTGACTACTTGTATCTTTAAAAATAAGTAGTAGTAGCAACGGAGAAGGCAATGGCACCCCACTCCAATACTCTTGCCTGGAAAATCCCATGGATGGAAGAGCCTGGTGGGCTGCAGTCCATGGGGTCGCTAAGAGTCAGATATGACTGAGCAACTTTACTTTCACTTTTCACTTTCATGCATTGGAGAAGGAAATGGCAACCCACTCCAGTGTTCTTGTCTGGAGAATCCCAGGGATGGGGGAGCCTGGTGGGCTGCCGTCTATGGGGTCACACAGAGTCGGACACGACTGAAGTGACTTAGCAGTAGTAGCAATGGTAGGAAACATTTTATTTAACCATTGATTGGTCTGTTGAACCTGAGACTTTCTGGATCTTTTCTTTGGGTTGCTTAGGTAAAACCTCAGTTCCAGGAGATTTTAAGGCTGTCTGAAGAAAATATTGGTAAGTCTGTGCATTATAATTTATAAAAACAATTAAATCTCTTTACTCCAGAAAAATACTTTATTCATTATATGCAAATTGTATAAATAAACTAACAAGTACAGTTGAAAAGGAAAATTTATACTATGGAGTTCTTGGGTTTACAGCACTGCTACATCTAATATCCTTTCCGTGGAGTAGTAATAAGATTAATCTCCCTCAGTTTTATTGTTAATATCTACCTTCACTGTAATCAAATTGACCTAAACCTGACCTTCTCAGACTGTGTACTTACTGTACCCTTGGAGGTTTGAAGTGGTGCAACTGAAATACGAAAAAGGAAAAAATACAGAGCATGTAATTCATAATTAGTTACTTAGAACTTTTAAAATTAAAACAAGTGTAACTGAATAGAATGTAAGATGAACATTTTTTTAATGAAACATGAGATTTTTATGAAACTACAGGCTTAAATGGGCAGCTCCAGCCCCTCTGTTCGTAGTTTTTACTTACCTGTCTTAAGAAGTCTGGTTACAGCACCAAGACCTCCTTTATGTTGGGATCTTATGTCCCTGTGTATTTTTCTAATTTCTAGGAATGAATTGTAAAAATATTAAGGACAAGAAAGTACAGCCCCTGTGGTTTGTACCTTACCTTGGCTGTTTTGGATGGATAGCTAATTCTTACCTCAGTCTCACCTTAGTGATGTAGGTAATTCTTACCTCAGTCTCACCTTAGTGATGTAGGTAATTCTTACCTCAGTCTCACCTTAGTGATATAGCTAATTCTTACCTCAGTCTCACCTTAGTGATTTGATTTGAGTCATCTGGACTCCATTTTTGTCTGTCATCAGAGGTAGTTAGAGAGTGAATAAATGATTCCTTTTAAGTTTGAAAATGTCAGTGAGGTTTTTTGTTTTTTTTTTTGACAAATGCTTCCTAAAGTTTATATTTAATAGGTTTCTAATGGTTTAATTACTTGGAATTAAAAAACGGTATTATCTGTTTAGTTATTCATTCTAATGATGATAGCTTTCAGAATTATTAGTTAGGAGGTGATTATATACAGTCTGTATGTATGAATTCAACTTAAGCTTATGTTTGTAGCCTCAGATTTACTTCTCAACTACCATAGTCACACTCAGCCAACATCAGCACTCCCCAAAAGATAAAATTACTCTTGCCAGGAGAATAAAGAAACCTCAGATACTAATTGATAGGAAAATAGACTCGTTTTGGGTGAAAATACTTTCAAGACAGTTAAATACATGCTTTCAACTGAATTCTGTATGTACTACTTTCTGAAAAGAATTTAAAACCATGTAAGAGTAGAAAAAAGTAATTTTTAAAAGTTTGAGTACGTAAAAGCAAATGTGAAGAGCTTCAAATAATGCCTAACATCAGTAAATGAGAGCTCTTGGTGCTATAAATAGCAACTGCCATATCATCTCTGGACATTTTTTAAAAAATCGTCTACACACGCTGCATAAGAAAATCTGGTGTGTTAAAGTCGTCACAGGGACGTTCAGCTGTGGCTGGGTGCTTTCCTGTCTCCCCAAGCTGTATTTAGCCTCCCTACTCCATGACAATAGTCAAGGTTCTGTCTGGCTTCTGAAAACCCCTGTGCAGGGTACAGGAAGAGCTCTGGAACTAGGCTAATACTAGAAACTGGGTAGTGTCTCATGTCTAGAAGCAGGTTAAATGCGTACCTAGGTGTCTCCTTTCAGCTGAGTGCCTTTATGCTTTACTGAATACTGCAAATTAAAAGCCTGAAACTTTATAGAACATGCTTGTATGGCCACTTGGGAAAGTGTTAAAGAAAGCTCTGACTTAATGACTGTGCAAATAACAGTATAGCATCTCATTTTGGTCATTAAAGGTTTTCCCATCTATCAAAACTGTGTACGCTAATGGCTCGGAAAAGTATTAAGTTACATTTTCACAACCACCAGTGGATATGTATGTTTTGATCAAAGTATTTTTAAAGTAATGATAACATTTATTTGTAAGCCTTGTAACCAATTGTAATTTAAAATATAATTTGTACTGTGACTTTTTGCTTTAAAGTGTACTCAGATATTTAAAATTATTTTTGTGATTTTTAGATTCCTCAGCAGGAAATGGGGTCCTCACTAAAGCTACTGTCCCCATTTATGCAACAGGAGTCCTCACGTGTTATATTCAGGTAAAGGAAAAATTCTTTGGCTGGAAAATGTAAAAGCACTTTCTATTTAGAAGGATAGCTAATGTTATGTCTTTTAATGTGTTCATAAGTGAAAATAATACCCATAAATAAACAAATTTATTTATTATTCTTATTCAATAAATAATATATAGTAGAAAGCATATTTTGGTAATAGTCTCTTGAGGACCATCTCTGTTAAACAAATAAAATTAGAGATTGTGTGCTTCTTGATATTTTGTTTAAAAGTGTTAGATTAAAAAAAAAAGATTAAAAAAAAAAGTGTTAGATTGTACTTACGTAGCAATTTCTTTGTGTTTCATGATAATTTTTTCATTAATAAACAAAGCACATGTGTTAGGTGAAGCAAACTGCAAAATGCCGTCACATACTGTTTCATCATTTTTAGCCAAGTATTTTGTAATCCCGAAACATGAAGGATTGTTGTAACTCTTTTATTGCTCATGGTCTTTGCTCAGCTGGGCATCTCTTCCGCTGTTCTTGCTGATAGTCGCTGTGTGGCTGCGTTCACCTGGTTGGTTGGTGGGGCTCCTGGCAGGATGACTGAGCTTTAGTCCCCATGGAGTCTTAGGGCCTCTCTCTGTCGGCAGGTCCTGTGCAGCAGCAGAGCCAGACTCATTCTGTGCTAGCTCAGGGCTCCCAAAATTGTAAGAAACAGAATCTTCTAGGCTGCAGCCTAGGCTTTGGAATCAGCACACTGCTACTACTGTATTCTGTTGGTTAAAGCAGTCACAAGTCCAACCCGGATTCAAAAAAAGAGGAGACTCAATGAGAGCTTGACCCAGGAGGTGGGTTCACTGGTGCTCGCCAGTACAGCAGACCACCTCACTCTACTTAGCATTGTTTTAAATAAACACGTTGTGCATTAAGGCATATCAGTTGTTTTTAAGTGTGAGGCAGTCCCACCTGTGAGTTGAAAATATGGACTCAAGGTAAAGCATTTGTAGAAATTATGACACAGTAATTCCCATGTAGTATTTCTGACCACTCCCTCCAATTAATCTGAATGTAATCATAGGAAAACAATAAAATAAATCCAAATTAACTTTTAAAAAGGAATTAGAATGGGAAAATCAAAGAGGAAGATCTTTTTCCCCCCAAATTTTCCACAATAATTCCTAACTTTTTTTGCATTTAAATCTAAAAGTATAGCCGTTCATATTTATTGCACTCTTCTTCCGAGACAGATTTGAAGCATCTTATAATATTAAACTGCAGTCCCCCGTATCATAAGATGCCTTGCAGTAGAAGCTCCAGCTCGGTTGGAGGAGCACGGTATTCTTTGCACTTTTCTACCCTAGTTTCTCAGACTACCTCACAATACGGATGCACACAGGATCTCTGTGTTTAGAATATTTTAAGTCATGTAACCTTAACAGATTGCATCCATTGTTCTCCTTAAATTTGTGAGGATTAAGTCCTAGCACATTACCAGGCACAGCAGCATGAATACCCTTTCCTCTTTAATTTTAGAAGCTCTTCCAGCAGAATAACAAACGTGATGTCAGTATTTTCCTCTCTCATTTTTAAGCTTGTGCAGTAAGTATGCTAAGCATGTTGATTTTGACCATAAACAGTATTTTAAGGCATAATAAATATGAAATACATATTTTAAGTTTGATAAAGTATGAAATACAAGGTTTGTCTCATAGTAGTCCCTCAGAATAGATTTATTGAATAAATCAATATAGACATATTTTTTGAGTCACTGTGTGAAATCCAAATATCTAAAGAGATAAGAGCTTTGCTGCTATTTACAAAATGAGAATTGAGTGGCTATCATAGATTGTCAGTGCTTAAGGAAGCACACGCCGGTGTTTTTCTTACTAAACAAAATTTTCTATTAAGGCAAATTAACTGTCCTTGTTGCTTTGATAAACAAAGCCTATTTTGAATCAAGTACCGAAGCAGTATTACTTGTCTTGAAATTTCAAAGTTGAGAAATTGTGTTGTAGTAAATTTTCAAAGCAAAGAATTCATGCTCATTTAGCAGTATATTTTATAGCTGTTACTTCACAGTTAAGTTTTTTCAGATTTACAGTTTATTTTCCAAATTTTATGGATCCTCTGGTACAGTAAGCACTAAAAATGGGTGAGATCTGTGTTCCACCGTAGCTCCAATGGTGGCTTGCCAGCATTTCCCTTCTTCACTGAGCAGACCAGCATATTATAAACTGCCGTGTCCGTCCTTTATTCATGGAGCATTACTTTTGTCAGTCCTCTATTTCTACCTCTCTCTGGATTAACCTGACCATGCAGGAAAGGTTGGATGGCAATCCAGTCTTCCTCATGGATCTAGTGATGGATGTGCCTTTTTAGTCACTCAGTCATGTCCAACCCTTGAGACCCCATGGACTATAGCCTGCCAAGGCTCCTCTGTCTATGGGACTTTTCAGGCAAGAATAATGAAGTGGGCTGCCGTTTCTTTCTCCAGGGGTCTTCCTGACCCAGGGATCGAACCTGCGTCTCCTGCATTGGCAGGTGGATTCTTTACCACTGAGCCACCAGGAAGCATTGATACTGATATATATAGAAGCCATTTATTGTTGACATAATATAGCCCTAAAGATAAAATATTTGACTCTAATTTATTATATATTTATTTCCTGATAGAATGTCAGATTCTTTCCCTTATAGATTCTGGCTAATTTAACATACAGTTATCTTTTTTAACTTTTCTATTGAGCAGACTTGCTTTTTCTAACAAATTTCTTAATAGTGTGCTATGTAAAAAAAGAAAGAAAGAAATATTTTCTGATTATTAAAATAATGGTTTGTCAAAGAAAGCTTAAAAGTAAAGGTAATTTTTTTAATCAAAGGTGTGACTATTTTTTTAAGGACACAATGGTCTATATTTCAGCAAGTGTGCGACTTCTCACTACTAATAATTTCTCAGATATCAATTTCTACTCTTAGGAGGATAACTGTTTTAGTGGCTTGTATTTAAGTATTTGGAGCCAAAATTAATGGGAAGTAAAACTGTTAAAATGAATTTTAATTAAAAATATACCTTTTATGTTTCAAACCAGAACTATCTTATCAAACTCTGCAGTGATGCAAGTAATCTATATCTGAGTTGTCCAGTGAGGTAACCATACATGGAGGTTAAACAGCTTGAATTGTAATTAGTGCAGCTCAGGAACTGAATCTTTTATTTTCCTTCTCTTTAGTTTGAGTATAAGTTACCACATGTGGTGAGTGACTACCGTATTGGACAGCTCAGGTCTAAATCAATGAATCAGAATAGTATTTCTCTTCATACCATTGTGATCATAGATATGCTTAATAAATATCTTTAATTAAAATGTTTACAAATTAGAATATTTTCCCCTTATTTGATAAAATTTTCTAATTGTAGATAGGAAATGATGGTTTTTAAGTTCTACTTGATTGCTTGGAAATTGATTATCAGTCTTTTTCCTCCATAGGAAGAAGACCGAAAGCTGTTGATTGGATTCTTAGAGGATGTAATGACCTTGCTTTCATTATCTCATGCTCCTCTTGATAGCCTGAAAGCTGCTTTTGTGGAACTGGGGTAAAAATAATAGCTGATAGTTTTTAAAAGCTATAGCAAGTCTTAAAATTGGTTTTATAGAGTACATATTTTTAGTCTAAATAAAGATTACTATACACACCAAACTTCTTGATTTCTTACTTAAGATCTTTTTGTTCTTTTTTTGTATATTTTAATATTTTATAATCAATACATTGTGATAAAAGAATGGGGTAAATGATACAGATATGTCTTCGTTGAAGCAGCTGGAGGCATAAAATCAAGTACAAATTTGAAGAAAATTCAGTGGCCCCAAATTGGAAAAGGCGTCCCAGTGAAAGCCAGACCACTGGGCTCCCCTTCCATTCCGTTTGACTTGCCTGGTTTACCACACAGTTGCACTCATCTCACCAGCAAAGTAATGCTCAAAATTCTCCAAGCCAGGCTTCAACAGTACGTGAACCATGAACTTCCAGATGTTCAAGCTGGATTTAGAAAAGGCAGAGGAAGT
>NW_011494921.1:1546081-1566530 GCF_000754665.1 Bison bison bison | reverse complement strand
AAAGGCAGAGGAACCAGAGATCAAATTGCCAACATCTGCTGGATCATCGAAAAAGCAAGAGAGTTCCAGAAAAACATCTATTTCTGCTTTATTGACTATGCCAAAGCCTTTGACTGTGTGGATCACAGCAAACTGTGGAAAATTCTGAAAGAGATGGGAATACCAGACCACCTGACCTGCCTCCTGAGAAATCTGTATGCAGGTCAAGAAGCAACAGTTAGAACTGGACATGGAGCAACAGACTGGCTCCAAATCAGGAAAGGAGTACGTCAAGGCTGTATATTGTCACCCTGCTTATTTAACTTCCATGCAGAGTACATCATGAGAAACGCTGGGCTGGAAGAAGCACAAGCTGGAATCAAGATTGACAGGAGAAATATCAATAACCTCAGGTATGCAGATGACACCACCCTTATGGCAGAAAGCAATGAAGAACTAAAGAGCCTCTTGATGAAAGTAAAAGAGGAGAGTGAAAAAGTTGACTTTAAACTCAACATTCAGAAAACGAAGATCATGGCATCTGGTCCCATCACATCATGGTAAATAGATGGGGAAGCAGTGGAAACAGTGACAGACTATTTTGGGGGGCTCCAAAATCACTGCAGATGGTGACTGTGGCCATGAAATTAAAAGACACTTGCTCCTTGGAAGAAAAGTTATGACCTACCTAGACAGCATATTAAAAAGCAGAGACATCACTTTGCCAACAAAGACCCATCTAGTCAAAGCTATGGTTTTTCTAGTAGTCATGTATGAATGTGAGTTGGACCATAAAGAAAGCTGAGCACCAAAGAATTGATGCTTTTGAACTGTGGTGTTAGAGAAGACTCTTGAGAGTTCCTTGGACAGCAAGGAGATCCAACCAGTCCATCCTAAAGGAAATCAGCCCTGAATATTCATTGGAAGGACTGCCGCTGAAGCTGAAACTCTGGTACTTTGGCCACCTGATGTGAAGAACTTACTCATTTGAAAAGACCCTGATGCTGGGAAAGATTGAGGGCAGGAGGAGAAGGGGACGACAGAGGATAAGATGGTTGGATAGCATCACTGACTTAATGGACATGAGTTTGAGTAAACTCCTGGAGTCGGTGATGGACAGGGAGGCCTGGCGTGCTGCAGTCCATGGGGTCTCAAAGAGTCGGGCATGACTGAGGGACCGAACTGAACTGAACTGAACTCATAATCACATCATCCAGCTGCTTAAGTAGTTTCTTCTCATTCTTTACTAAAAACAGGTTTATGTATTTATTAATAACACCATCCCACATTTAGATAAGTGTCACACCCAACTTAACCCTTCCATATGGTGGTTTGAGTTATCTTTGATTTGGGTTATCCTAACTGATCCTATACCACCCATATGGCATATATAGGACAGTATTGTTTCACCACTGTTTATAGATGTCAGAAATTAAGACTCACAAAGGTTACAACTTACCCATCTGACTCTTAGTCCATTGTTTCTTCTCATAAGTAGTAAATTTTATTTTACTTTATTTTTTTATAATTTTAACTTTTATGCTATTAAAGAGTTGAAATGTCTATCGTCTTTGCACATGCTTAGAGAAACTTAGTTCCTGAATGTGCTAAAAGTTTGTAGTTGTATAAACTGACTTCCTTTTTTTAAAGAATCTTAGACATAGCCTATTAAACCATAGAAAGTAATTCTATATGTTTTGCCAATATGTTTGTCACTAGTATCCCTCAGAAAGGTAGAGTTTTCAGTACCCCAGTAAGACACTGTGGCTCTCACTTTTAGCGTTGATTTTTCTCTTGCAGTGCAAATCCAGCTTACCATGAGTTACTGTTAACTGTTCTGTGGTATGGTGTTGTCCACACGTCAGCACTCGTGAGGTGTACTGCTGCTAGAATGTTTGAGGTATGTAAACAAGATTTTCAGATCACAGTGATTTTCTTTGGAAGAGGGAGAGGGAATATTTTTTTGAAGGGAGGGAGCTTTTCATACTGCGTTACATTGATGTATGTTTTGTGGCATTGAATAGTATCTAGTTGTGTCCTGTGGGATGGGGCAGAAATTTAGTTTTGGAATATTTCGGATTGTTTTTTAGCCTTATTGGTTCCTCGAATGTTAATATATTATCATTTCCTCTCCTCAAATTTCTTTTAAATCTTATTTATTTCTGTCCTATGTAAATCTTCTTGGCTATACTTTTCTATTTACTGAGGCAAATGGCTATTAAAACAAACTAAAACAGTAGAGGGCATTTATAAAGTTGTAAAATATAGTTGAACTCATGAGTAAAATATACTTTGATTCAATCGTTGCAATTACGGAAATATTTATTGATTATTCCTACTTTGTTATTTCCTCGCATATCATATCTGGAATAATAGCATCTCTAGACTTTAACTGCCCGTAGACTTAAAAGAGAGAAGACACTTCATATAATTTAACTAGATTTTCTTAAATTGCCACCTACCCAAGTTTAGTATGAAAATTGAAATACCTATCTTTTTTATCCTTCACAAAGGAAATTGTGTCAACCTAGTTCATGTATGTATGTTTTTAGAACTAGAATGTGAGCACTAAAGTTGGCTTTGAATGTTTTACTGTTCTTGAGTCTTATCACAGAGCCATCCTGCCTGGGTTCAGCATCTGTCTCTGCCACTTAATGCCAGGTTCAGACTTCTCTGGCCTTGGTTTTCTCATCTATAAAGTGAAGATAATAATAAGTATCCATCTCAAAGGATTTTTTGTTAATATTAAATGAGTTAATACTTATAAAAGCCTTAAGACAGTGTCTGACACATAATTAGAAGAACTTAATAAATGTTAACTATTATTATGATTGTTTTTTAAATCTATGCCATTACTTCACAAGATAATATAATAGTTTAAGAAAAGTATGTTTGTTCAGGCTAAAACTGTCCCTATTGTGTCTGTCATTTTTAAAATATCTTAAAGCATTTATTTTCATAAGAAGAAGGAGAGAATTCATTTCTTCCTACATTTCAGAATTTCTAGATAATTTAAGGTAAATTGCAATCAAAGGATTAGAGCACTGATAGCTTTTAAAACATATACCATCTAAAACTTTTAACTTTTTGTGGCATCTAAAGAAAATTCCATTCTTATCAGAAGATTGAAAATCCTCTTCCATGTTATTCCACAGTTATACAAATTTGATCCAAAAAACCAATCACGTGGTCTTTATCAAGACAAATGCCAAATTAAAAATTTAGTTAGATGCCTATCATAATAAGTTCCTTTTAGGTACAAATAGTTTTTGATTATTCAGTATGCTGAAAAGTTATTACCATGAAAGAAGAAAGTCTTTCTTTAGCCTCCTCTTTCCCCCAAAAGAAAAGAGCATCGTATTTCTTTAATATACTCTCTTCATAGAATTGTATTCTAAGACCATAAGAGCTATTTCTTTGTCTTAAAACATTTATTTCTAATGTGTCTATATATACTGATGAAGCATACCATATAAATGAAAATAGTTTAAAGAAAATGAGGTCTCCTCCCTCTTTACTTGTTTTTGTATTTTTTCCGCCTTATTTCTTACATGTGACTTTTGTCTGGTTTTGGTTTTGGTTTCTATGTCTGCTGTCAGTCCTGGTTGGAAACTATACCTATGCTTAAGCAGTTTTCAATGTTCTCAGGTTGATTATGAATTTCTGAGTCTAATTTGAGAGACATCTCAGTATTTTTTCAAATTCATTTATGATAAAAGTAGTTTTACTGAGCATGCCAGTAAAAGTCATCAGGAAAAATTAAAATTATTTTTGTCAATGAGCCTTATTTTAAACAATATTGTATTAAAAGATTAATTATTTCATAAGATTTCTTTTGATACTAATACATTATAATTTGCAATTATGCTTGCTTCCCCTGCCACCCAAAAATGACTTAATTCAAAATAAAAATGTAAAAAGGGGGGGACTTAAAATTTTTTAAGTTTTTAATGTCAGAACAGAAACTATTGATAAGAAAGTGAGAAATGGATATATCAGGAACTTGATATTGGATACTTAGTGAAATTGAACACTAAATTTAGCTCTGAGTTTTCAGACAGCAGGACAAAAAGGGGAAATCTAGTCATTGTTAAATAAGAGAAAGTATATTCTTGATGTAACAAGTTAGTATTGAAATTGATTTATGGAAGAGACCCTCTTGTGTGACTTGTAGTGTGACGTGGTGGGTTTCCCAAAAGATGCAGAGAGTTAGTTTCAAATGATTTCTTAACATCACTCAGAAGGAAACAAAGCAAGTGGTATTAAGACCACAACTCAAAGGAGGCATGGGCTTTTAAGACCAGTGAATGAGTCCATTTTAAGGCTTTTTGGCTGGCACAATATAAACCTTTCAAAATGTACTTTACTGATTCAAATCTAAGCTATTTTGTTTATAAAATGATACAGAAAAGAGAGTTTTATTTAACAGTCCAACTCTTTGTGACCTTGTGGATGGTAGCTTGCCAGACTCTTCTGTCCATGGGATTTCCCAGGCAAGTGTACTAGAGTGGGTTGCCATTCCCTTCTCTAGGGGATTTTCCTGCCCCAGGGATTGAACCCCGGTCTCCTGTATTGCAGGCAGATTCTTTACTATCTGAGCCACCAGGGATGCCCTTTTATTTATAAAATGATACAGAGAAGAAAGTTTTATTTAACAATATTTTAATTTCTTCCCCCTATTTCTTTCTACCTGACATCTGTAATGCTTTTAAAGTAGTAACAAATTCTTTTGTCATTTTATTCCTGTCTAAATTATCCATGGTTCTGTTGAAATAAAAATTATTTCAGAATACTGAAGCAGATTCAAAAGTACCTGTTGGGTTTTTGTTACTAAAGATTCCATGACATCTTCCCTCTTCTTGGAGGACTAGTTCCCTTACAAGGTTAGCATTTAAGATTAATAATTTGTATTTACATTCTGAAATTGAGATTATAGGATTAAGATGTTACCCTTCTCTGTTGAAGCTCATAAAATGCTGTGATTTCTGTAAAAACAAAATGCATATAGCTCAATATTGTCCTCTTGTTCTACAATTTAGGGTTGGCTGCTAAAAAATTGTTTTATAGTTAGATTATAGAAATAGGTCTAATTGTGGTTATCATATTTTTTTAATTTGAGCTTTTAGAGAAATGAGCTATTTGTCAGCATTGCCTCCTTGGACCAACCGGAAACATTCTTTAATTTAATGTCTTTTTCTAGATGTATCACGAAGCTTGCGTCCTTTGAGTCATCATAATCATTGCACTTGCATTTCCTGAATGCCTGGTCTTTGTCAGACACAGTGTTAAGTGTATTATGTGCAGCTAGTAGTGCGTGATCCCTGGAGGTAGATGACAGTCACCATTTTCAGATGAGAAAACTGAGTTTCAAGGGATGGTGTAATATATGTGAGGCCACATGCCTAATAAGTGGAGAGCTACAGTCTGAACCCAGGTCTGATGCCCACATGAAGTAACTCCTTTGCACTAGGCTGTCTTAGGTCTCTATACCTCAAGAAAGAAAGCTCTGTGATGTGAAAGACTGGGAATTTTTGTATGTGATTTTAAAATTTACGTGCTTTAGAACAGTCAAAAGCAATTTAGTGGTGGCTGCTAGCCGTTTGAGTTTGGTTTAAAAACAGTCCAGTTTGTACCTTGTTGGTCAAAACAAAATTATAGCAGATTTATTTAAAGAATTTAACCATAGAACCCAGTATGTCGTCTTTTTGGCTTCTTTAAAAAAATAATAATAATAAAGAATAAAGCTTTATTTTAAATTGCCTTTTAATTGAATATGGAAATTGTGTAGACTGTGTGACCAAAAGTACAAATTGCCATTGAATTGGTGACAAGCTGTTTTCGGGGACTGCTAGGCTGTGGAAGCTTTATTTTCCTCCTAAGCGTTCTCTGCCTTTTTTAAGCACTCTGGTAGTCATATTGGCTTAGCTTCTAATTTTGGTTTTGCTTTTGTGTTTTCTCTTTCTCTTGGTTGTTCCTTTCTTCTTCCCGTGGCATTGTTATTTGTTCTTTCCATGCATCACCTGTGAATACCCCCTGCGCTGACCAATCAGCTGTTGGTGAAGGGGGTGAATGAAACTCTGGTAGCTCAGAGGGTTGTTCCTGCTCTCATAACTCTCTCCAGTGACCCTGAAATGTAAGTGTCGTCCTTGCCTTTTACCTTCAGCATCCCTTTCAAAACGTGCCTGTCAAGAAATAACCATCAGCTTTTAAATTCATTGAAGAGTAGGTTTAACTCTTTAAAATAATAATATGGGATTATGCTTACTTGATTTTAAACTATTATACTACTATTCATGTATGGGTTTTGGGTTTTTTAAGTCTGCCTTCACAGTAAACGTAATGACAAGGCCGTGTATTGAAAGGGGTTATTAGTAGCACTGTTCCTCAGTAAACATCTCCAAAGCTTAACACATGCTGATGGACTATTTCTTCCAAGCCAAGAAGGGATGCTCTGCTAATCTCACTAACATGTTGTTACCAGTAAGTATAGTGGCATGAACCAGAGGCTTAACGTTTTAATGTCTCATGTGGGTGACTAAACCAAGAAAGGCCAGTGAGTCTGCCTGCCCATCCTCAGTCACAGCTAACCCAGTTCTCATTCCAGTTTACCAAACCATTTTTTATTGCATGTTGACTGGTTTACAGCTGACTCTTCGAGGCATGAGTGAAGCGTTAGTTGACAAGCGGGTTGCTCCGGCCCTTGTTACCTTGTCCAGTGATCCTGAATTGTGAGTTCCACAGACTGCGACCTTAAGTTATCCTGTCTGTCTTTTTGAGCATTCTTCTTGGTCTGCTTTTTTTAAATTTAATTTGTCATTGCTAGCGACTAATACAGTATATTTACCTTGTACTTACCTTGATATATTCTTTAATAATAACCAGTTTTTCATCTCAAAGAAAATGTCAGTTTTTTTCTTCTTTTATTCTAACAGCTCTGTCAGGATTGCTACGATTCCAGCCTTTGGCACGATTATGGAAACAGTTATTCAAAGAGAGGTAGGAAATGAGTGAAATTTATTTATCTGTATGTACTGCCGAGGTGATGAAAGCATATGACCATACACATACCCTGGGGTTGGGGGCAGGGAGCATATGCATTCATTTTATTTCTTAGTTAATTATGGGCCGGAGGGATCTCAGTATTTGAAAATATGGTAACCTACCAAAAGTATCTTTTCATATGCTAAGGCAATCTCTAGTCTTTCTTCTCAGTTAGAAACTTCAGTATAAGCCAGCTCTCAGATGTTCTTTTCTAAGCTTGTCTGGATATTGCTTAATAATCAGCAATTGAATAATCCTTCACAGCAGATCTAGTTTCAAAGTCTTCTCTTATTCAGTAGCCTTCTGGATAGTCCGCATAAATTCCCAGTGGTTAGTGCGTGCAGATTTGAAGAGAACAGGTTTCCTCAGTTTCGGTAATGGAGGCTAGAGGTTCCGATGTTCTTGTAACTGTCATTCATGTCAAGCTGCAAGTCATGTCGTAGACTGGTGTCATCTTCTGGCAGTCCACACCACTGTGACAGCCTCTGTCATGCCTGCTTCAGGAGATCACCAAAGTCTTCCTCCCTCAAAGTGTATTTTGATTCAGAAACTTGTGTGATCTAAAGTTTGTTCGGTTCTGTCTGCAGCATTAACTGTTAGACACTTATCAAAATTAGTATCAGAATGTTATTCTCAGTTATGAGATTGGACATGTCCTTGCACAATGAAAAATTCTGTACACTAGAAAATCAATTATTTGTGGACGTATTAGCCACTTAAATGGAAAACAAGATTTTCCATCTCATAGGCGTTTCACACACACACAAAAATTATATATATATAGACTGTTTTGTAAAATTTTTGTCATAGAGATTTTTTTTATAACAAAAAACTAAACAACTTTGTTAGTTGTGGGAAAAAGTGTTCTCTGTTTTTTCACTTACATATATATATATATATATTTTACTGGTGGAGCAAAATAAAAAAATACATCATTCTGCAAAGCTTGCAGTCTTGGCAGAATTTCAACATGTTCTTAAATCCCAAAATAAAAACTTTTAGGGAAATATGAGTAATATATAAGTCACTAATGACTCATTGCTTTCAGAAGGTGAATAAGTGGGTAACTTACACTGTGATCTGTTTTAAGAATTCTGACTTAGACACAAAATCATCATACATTTATGTTTTTCCCTAAATATTACGGGATCTTTCTACAGTTTGTCAGGGAATATTTGTGTTAGAAAAAAAAAATGAGTTGGCAAACATAAATATGTAGGATCTTTTCTGAGCTGAAAGACTAAAGAAGTACTTATTTAATTTCAAACTTCAACTCATGTTGATATAAGTCATTTGAATCCAGTTATGCAAACCATGTTTAGTGTGTATCTTTCTCTCAATCTGACTGTATAATATTCAATTTTAAGTTGCTGGAAAGAGTGAAAATGCAGTTGGCTTCTTTCCTGGAAGACCCTCAATATCAAGACCAATATTCTCTGCATACAGAGATCATAAAAACATTTGGTAGAGTTGGGCCTAATGCAGAACCAAGGTTCCGAGATGAGTGTAAGTTGCGTTTTTTTACTCTTTCCTGAATTGACATGTAAGAGCAAAACCATCAGTTTCTCTGAGGATGTGTCATATGTTAAAGCCTTTTCTGCACTTTGTCTTTCATGCACTGAAAGCTACCAGGTGAAACAAGTTTTTTATTGGGGATTGATCATTATTGCTGTCACTCAGTGGTTTCTTACACTATGTCCTGTAGACATATGAAACGTAACTCATAAATAATTTCAAGTTATTTTTAGAACAGTTCTTAATAACTTAATTTCAAAATAACTGTGTTCCTTATATTTAGAGATTATTATTTAATTCTATTTCTAAGGAAATTTATATGTGTTTTTAGATATGTTATGAAAAATGTACATTTCTTCCACTTAGCATGCCATTCAACAATTTTAAGTCACAGCTTGTCAATCTGCTGAATAATCTGCATAATGATCTGCTAAAGCATTTTTTCCAGTTTCTATAGTGTTACTTCAACAGTGAGCCTCAACCTTTATGACTACAATTTCTGAGTGGTATCAAAGCACCCAATAATTATTATGCCAAAACCATGACAATTATCACTGCTACATCTTAGTCCTTTTATTTTTAGCCATTGACATGCTCTTGAAAGGATCACAGGCTTGGTTTCCTAAGTCAGTTTATAAGAATTATCACCAAAAATATTGTAAGGATTTGGACTGCAGTGTCCAAAAGGGCATGAATACTTATGGAGCTACAAGAACACAGTCAGAGGATTGTTTCTTGATGGGTAATAGTGTTGGTAACGTGAGGAGGAAATAATACTTCACATATTTCACAATTAGTTAACAGAAAAAGGTTTAGTATTTTAGTGAGCAGCAGGGTTAGTTCCTCACAGTAGTAACATTAGATTTACAGATGGCCCTCGCAGGAGCTTTGACTAACTTTACTGAGGCTGTAATTGCCCTGAAGCAGGTCTTGGCTATTGAATCAAGGAACAGTCTAAATAGTCAGTGGACCTTTGGTGGGCACCACATTGTTGAGAACACAATCGAACCTTTGTATGTACATTCAAGAGAAAGGTTGACACATTGCATAGAAGAAAGAAATTTTCTTTTCATAATGATCCCAAAATAACAAGGTTTGACTAGAGAAAGGATTGAGAATAGAAGTTTCCAATGCTTGAATAGGTGTAGTAAACCATTATCCCTGAAACCTTCTACAAGTTAACTGTATATTGATTGACCAGTCTGTTTTAAGACAAAAAACAAAAATTTTTTTCTTCTGTATTTACTACTCAGTCAGTTGATTTCTCTTTTGCTTTAAAACTTTACCCCAAGGAACTTAATGTCTTATATTAATAAGGTGAATGGTAGACAAAGTAGAACCCATATTGACAAGGATGCTATATTGTTACCTATCTGTATTTATAGACAATTACTGTTAGGAATTAGAGGAAGATCAGAGCATTGCAGGGTAGTAACTGCTGTTTCTTGGAGTGATACTTTTTAACTTTTCTATTTCTTTTCTCCCTCTATTTCTTAGAGAATAGAAGACATCGGTTCACCCAGTGCCCCTTTTTCTTTCCCAAACTCTTAGTTATCACAGGCCCTTTTGGTTTTTATTTTTATCTCGAGGGCCATTTGGTTTTTCCAGTGAGTGAGTGAAGTCGCTCAGTCGTGTCCGACTCTTTGCAACCCTATGGGCTGTAGCCTGCCAGCTCCTCCGTCCATAGGATTTTCCAGGCAAGAATACTGGAGTGGGTTGCCATTTCCTTCTCCAGAGGCTCTTCCAGACCCAGGGATTGAACTCAGGTGTCCCGCATTGCGGGCAGACTATTTACCGTCTGAACCACCAGGGAATATTTTTCAGACTATGATACAATTTTGTTTTCCACTTTTTTAACTTTATAAGGCTCTCTGAAAATGTTCAGTCATACTTCAGAGATTTTCTAACATGGCAGTTTTACATTTCAAATCAGTTTTGTTTTGTTTTTTAAGTTCCTTATTTTAGATCTCAGCCCATTTATAAAAAGAGAGGACATGATTCCCTTCATTTTTGCTATTGGATCTACCCCAGAATATATTTTGGAACTTTACTAAAATCTATTTTTTTAAAATTTCCTGTTGATTTATCTTTACTTTGTTTGCAGTTTTGAATCTTTAAGTGAAAGGCTCCAGAAGTGGCCTTATGTTGTGTGTTTCCTATTTTCCTTGCCCACTGAAGGTCATTTGTAGAAATACTCTCATTTCAGTTATTAAATCTTTTAACCATTTATCTCCATCTGAGGGGTTAACAGTTGAGTGAATGAATTGTTACAGATATGGTAACCCAGGACAGTACTTATATAATGAAATGTTGAATTCTGTAATAAATGTCTATCTTCAGAGATTTAGGAAGATCCTACATGATTGCCTTTAACTGTCAGTAGACTAGAATTTAAAGAAACTTGTTTAGGTTTGTTTTCTAGTTAAGCAGTTTTAAGGGGATATTGTGTAGTGTGGTCGTTGAGTTTCTGAGAAAAACATTGAGGAAAGGATTGCTTGAATAAGAAATAACAGAATGAGCAGAATGAATAGAGAGGCCACGCTTTTATAGATAAACAAGTGCAAGGAAGGTAAATTTGGGCAGAAATGAAATAAAGACTCTTTGAGAGACTGTCTCAGAGCCACCATTTTGTTGAGGCCTCAGCATGCCAGTTAATGAATCAAAGTTTCAGTAAATTGATTAGGAATTCAATGAATAGTTGAAGTTTTTGTCTTATGTTTTTAGAACACCTCTTAAGTATGTTGTTACTAATTTTGACAAGTCAAAAAGTCCCCTAAAAATGGCCATAGTTGTCCTAAGTTTTTGTAGGTTTTTTTTTTTTTTTTACATTTACTAAGGTAAGCTTAAAGATTGTAATTATAGTGCTGATCTATTGAGAAAGATTTTTCGATAAGGAGATTGTGGCTTTAACATATGCAAATTCAGTGTAAACATGAAAGAAGTCACCTCGACTGTCAGAAGATGCCCTGATGAGCCATGCTCTGAGTCCCCCAACCAAGCAGGGGCTAGAAAGGGACCCTGTGATCAACAACTTGATAATCACTTACCCTGGAGCCATTTCTCCAAGGAACCCTGGTTTTAGTGGGAAATGGTATTTAGAGCTCATGATCTTAGGCAGTAGGGGTGCTCAGCGTTACTGAAGTGGTTATTGTTTCTTGGGCCATCTCTTTTATTTTAGTAGTGTGTTATCTGTATTTTTGAAATTTTATGCTGTTCATTGAGATATCATATACTGAGCCCTTGAGTGACTTGAAAACTCAGCCACCTGTGCTGTTTGACATTGGTCTTTGCTATGAACTTGAGAAACTAAAGCCAGTAATATTTTCATGAAGTAGTGAAATCATTTGATATTGAAAGAGAATAAGTATACTTTTTATCTTTTAATAGCAACATTAATACTTGATTTGTATAAACTTTATAATAATAACACAAGAGGTAGGTTGTTTACATTTATTTATTTGGTTTTCATTTTTCAGATTGGGAAACTGAGTTGCAGTGAAGCTAAATGACCTGTGTACATCCTCACAATTAGGTCATGATGGCACGCTGTGATCTCTTTCTCCCAAATTCTGGATCACTCTTTATTCTGAAAAAACATGCTTTCTTCCCTAGTAAGAAAAAGCAAGTATAGGATGTGGGTGATCTTTCGAAATTATCCAAAATTAAAATAAAATTTTATAAAATGAAATATTATTTTTCAAATGGATAAAGGACATTTTAGGTTAAAATTAATAATTTCTTTTTCTCTTTTCAGTTGTTATACCGCATCTGCATAAGTTAGCCTTGGTGAACAACTTACAAATTGTGGACTCTAAACGACTGGATATTGCTACCCATCTCTTTGAAGCCTACAGTGCACTTTCCTGTTGTTGTATCCTTGCTTTATTATGTTATCTATATTTAAGGATCAGTTTTGCTGTGAACCTCAGTTGTCAAAGATTGAGAAGTAGAATGTTTTTTTTCAGCTTAAATAAGTAGAGTAGAAGTTTAAAAATTTGAGTTGACTTGCCCCACTCTTCATTCTAGCCATCCCCTAATTTTAAAAGACAACTTTGAGTCTTCTATTTTTATATGTTCTATGGTCTTGAAAACATTGACTAAAATTTTGTCTGTGTTAATCAGCTGTATGACTTAAGCCACAAATGAGCTACAGCTGAGGCTTCTCTGTTAATCAAAAGGAAGCCTTGTCTATGTCCTGGCATTCACTTTTAATTACTGTTTAACCACCTTTATGATCGTATGAATATCTCTTGGAGACATATCACTCATTGAAAAAAAAATACAGGGCCACCCAGGTTAATCATTTGCATTGATAGCAGAACTGGAGGAAAGTTCAGAGATCATCTAACCCATGTCACTCACTACTTTCTATAAATGATTAAACTAAAACTTGAAGACCTTAGTGACTTCTGTTTTTTAATAGTTAAAAGCAAAATTGTGACTACAACAACGAACTTTAGCTATCCTGTTAAATGTTCTTTTTACTGTCCAAGACCTAGTAAAATAAAACTAAGAAATAAAAATGAAATAAAACTAAGAAGGAAGTAAAGATAATGATGGGCAGAGCAAACTCCAGCTTTCAGGCTTTCCCATTAAAAGCAGAATAGCCCTAGAAAGGGGAAATAAGAGATTGAAAAGGGGTGAACACTAAACACTTGAATAGGACTGTGAAAGTACGTGCCGCAGAACATAATCAGAGAATTATGGTTAGGACAGGAGAGATGATGGTAGGAAAATGGAAATGTAGAACCGTGTGTTAAGGAGCTGCTGGTCCTTTTCAAAATGGGAAAGCTTGAAGCTCAATGCATGGTTGAGAGCATTTCATTTTGGGACTCTACTGAAAATTGCCTAATCATGTGGCTGACATAAGCTACTTTTTTATAATATAGATTATAAAATGGGCAGAGATACCATATTTTGATAATTTTGCCTCAACTAACCATATATTTTCTATAAGTTTAATTCCACTAAAAGCAGAAGTTAACTATCATTCCTAGTTTATCTTGTTGGCATTTTCAACTTAGAGAAGATAGAGGAAGCAAGAAGAGGAAGTGATAATTGTGAATTCTCAAGGAAGGACTCTAGTAATGGAGAAGTGACAGGACCCTTCCAAGAAAGAAATAATGGCATGTCAGAGTGTGGCGTGTCAAAGAAAGAGAACACGGATATGTTCATACCTGTTCCCTAAACTTTGCGAAAGTAGATGTTTACAAACTTCAGTGAAAAGCTACGTGTAATCTTAAATTTTCTTAGAGTTTCACGTGAAATATGCCTCAAGAAAATGAGAAAGTCAGAAAAAGAAAGATCAAACATTTCAGCTCTGTAAACGTAATTTTCCAGGTGGACAAGGCAGTGGTTTCTGAAAGCAGAGGCGTCCGTATGGAAGGGGCATCACTGCATGGTTAGGCGTGCACAGAGCATCGCTGCAGAGGACACACAGGAAAAAGCCTCCACACCAGCACAGGAAGGGGAAGAAGCATCTTAACAGTAGACCCTGTGCGAGCCCTTCTCCATGAGTCAGAACTTGGACTTGAGTGAGCAGGGTGGTTATGGCCACCAAGAAAATCACATTGTCTGTCTATCCTGTATTCCATTGCATTCTGAGCTGATAGAACACATCATCATCTTTTAATAGGTTTGGCAAGGTGTTGTGTCAAGAAATGATGTTTAATATAAAATTTGAAGGAGTCTAGAAATATTTGACTTGGAATGATTTAGGGATAAAAAGATAATTTGAAAATTAGTTTAAAGGTTGTTATGTAGAAAAAAATTTAGGCCCATTTGTGTAAATGCTGACGAGCAGGGAGGCCTGTGATCTGAGAAGAACTTTCTGAGTTATCTATAAGTACAATGGCCTCTTCTGTGAGACTGAATGTCCTGTCAGAGGCCTTGTGCCGTCACTCACGGATGAGGTAGACGTGGTTTCTAACCTCAGACAGGACTAAATGACCTATAAGTTTCCAACTCCTGAGACACTGTGGGATTTCATGGGGGAGAGGACCAAACAGTGAGTACGGAGAGAGGAGGCTTTATTCCTCTCTGTCTTGAAAATAACTATATTTTCAAGGCAGTAGTTATATGGATTTTTTTTTTACTTAATAAAGTTTATTGTAATTTGCTTCAAAAAAATCAGTTCATCTTTATAGGGGAAGTCATTTACTGGCACTTTTCACTTTAATATTAATATGGTATATTAAATAAGAACTATTTTTAAATGGCTCACAACTATGATAGGTGAGAAAGTGTCATTAAGTAATGTGAATGAACAGGGTGAATTGTTTTCTTGGGAAATGCATCTACTTTCCCGATTCCTTTCAATGTCATATAATCAGCTAAAACTCATATGACTAAGAAATATAGGTAGTACTAAACAGCAAAACCTCTCTCGCCCAATTCAATCAGGACCAGTATGGGTCAGTTTAACAGAATGGTTGAAGTAAGAAATCAAGAAAATGATATATACCTAAGGTAACTTCTTTTAACTTAAAACACATAAATGTAACTTATTTTACCAATCTTTTGATGTAGAGTTAAAGAATTTCTTCTGTCAGTCTGCTGATTAGAGTTTTAAACATCAGCCGCCTTAGAATAATCACATTTGTAATATAATTGTCTATGAATTTCAACTTAACTTTGTTTAAAGAGAATCCGGAAACATTTCTGATAATGGGTACTGAATTTTTCTAGATTTTTGTATTTTTCTTTATATTTTAATATGCATATATTTTAAACAGCAATGTTTTAAGCAACTGGGCTTTCAACTTAAATGTCATGGAAACATTAATTTTCTTTTTATCCTCATTTAATCATCCAGTTAAATTTCATGATTTCATTTTCACCCTTATTATTTCGTATGTTTACATACCATGTTATTAAACTATGTGCTGTAACAATAACCAGTGCTTCTGACATGAAGAAATTTGTGGCAATAAACACAGTTGACTTTTGACAAGTAACTAACACAACAGATAAGAATGAGGCTTGAGGGAAGCCTGTTGGCTCTAAGTGATAAGCATACCATAGGCATCATTTAAGAAATCTGCTTCTGTTGTTCTGTTGGACATACCAGTTTGGTTTTTGTAAATGTCCTTAACTACTTTCTGTCAAGTCATTTCAGAGGATTTAATGGTTAATCACTTTTTACCTGGTCTCAGATGTTTACGCATCGACATGGAACATCTTTCTCCAGAGCACGAAGTAAGCTGCTGTCATGATTAAGCCACTGTGATTATCAGCACCATGACCATGTGTTTTAATATCTCCTATGCGTGCGTGCTAAGTCGCTTCAGTCGTGTCTGACTCTTTGCAACCCCATGGACTGTAGCCCTCCAGGCTCCCCTGTCCATGGGATTCTCAGGCAAGAACACTGGAGTGGGTTGCGTGCCCGCCTCCAAGGGATCTTCCCCACCCCGGGATCCAACCTTGTCTCCTTGTCTGCTGCATTGTCAAGCGGTTTCTTTACCGCTAGCACCACCTGGGAAGTTCATTTTCTCCTATTCAGACTTTCATTCCTCTTCGTGTGAGGCCTGATTATGGTATGCTGTGCTTAATTTTTTCAAATTGAGTTCAGTGTCATTTTACAGATTTATTAACTAGTGATGAGATCTTAAGCAGCTCCTTTTGCATCTCTCTGTTCAGTTCTCTGAAGTAGGCATAACAAACTGTCTAGAATTTAGCAAGGAATGTATGTGAAATGCTTTTTATCTGCAAACTGCTGTACAGTATTATCTCAGACCATCAGCTTTCTTAGAGGCAGAGTTTCTATTTTCTGTCTCCATTTCCTCATAACACTTCTCATTCTGTTTATCTTCCTGTGACCTCAGGACAGAAGACACAGGTTTTATCATTTATTTCCTATTCTGTGTCATCAATCTGTTTTTCTATCAGCTTTTCTTTAGCCTATTACCATGTTTGACTCTCCGTCCTAAACAAAACAAAACAAAAATCTTCCCGTTACCCCTTCACCACACCTCTTTTTCCTCCCAGTAGTCCACGCTCACTCTCAACTCTCACACACTCAGTACCGCGTATCCACCGTCACACTCAGCCAGCAAAGCTTCTGTCTCTGAGCTCACTGGTGATCCAAGTGCTGCACTGAACGGACACACTGGAGTTGTAACCTTTTCCTCCGTGTCTTTGTCAGTGCTCGATGTTTTTGGACTTCTTTGAATTCGGTAGATGCAAAGTGGTATCTCATGATGGTTTTCATTGCATTTCCTTGACTGTTTTCAAACTTGGAATTCTTTATGTGCTTACTAACATCAAAGCCTTTTTAGGTTTTTTTGCCCATTTTTCTCACTTTGGATATTTTTTCCTATTATTTCTTTGATGTTTGTTATATAATTGGAATACCAGTATTCTGTTCATTTTGTATTTTGTGAATATCTTTTCCCAATTTTTTTTCGTATTTTTGGCCTATTTGAACACTGATTTTTAATTTTAATAGATTGATTAAATCTTTCTAAGACATGATCTCCTATACTTTCTTCTTAAAATGTTTAAAATTGTATTTTTACAATAAAATTCATAATCCATCTAAAATTAGTTTTTATGTATGGTGTGAGGTAGTGCTTAAATTATGTTTTTTTCTATACAGATGACCAGCTGTCCCATTATTGTTTATGGAGCAGTTCATTATGTCTATACTGATTGGCAGTTCCACTTCTGTCATACCTGATGTTTCCTTGTATTCCTGTGTCTGTTACTCAGGAACATTCTTTTCTGCTGATCTCCTTGGTTATTATAACATTGATATGAACTGTATCATTGTAATGAACTGTCTTTATTACAGTCACTTGTTAAAAAGTCCTGAAATCTAACAGGGCAGGTTCAGCATCCTGTCATTTTTTTAGAACTTTTCATGACTCTTATCATTTTTATGTAAACTTTAGCATTAAACAAGGTTCCCAGAATGATCTTGTTCATATTCTGATGAAGTTTAATTGATTCTATAAATTAATTGGGAGAGACATCAACTTCATAATTTTGAGTCTTCTATCTAGAACATGGGGCTTCCCAGTGGTAAAAAAAAAATCCACCTGCCAATGCAGAAGGTGCAAGAGACACAGGCTCCGTGCCTGGGTCAGGAAGATGCTCTGGAGGAGAAGGTGGCAATCCGTTCCAGTACTCTTGTCTAGAAAATCCCATGGACAGTCCATGGGGTCAAAAATAGTCAGACACGACTTAGCAACTGAGCATGCACGCAAGCATCCAGAACATACTGTATCTTACATTTATTTAGGTCTCCTTTAATGTCTTTCAATAAAGTTTTATAATTTTGTTTGAACAAAACTGTCACCTTATATTTATAATGCTATAATGCTAACTTTTTTTAGGATTATATGTTTTTTAACACTTTGTCATTGGTGTGTAGAAATGTATATAACTTTTATATGTTGAATTTATGTCTGGCTAACCTGAGAAACTTTATTATTAATTCTAATAATAAAATGTCTCTGGATTTTTTAAGTAAGTTTCAAATGCAGGAAAGTCACTATTATTATAGTAAATAATATATTATTTTCTAATACTTTTACTGTATTTTTTTCCCTTTTCCTTACTGTAGGCTCTATATTGCTATACCTTTTTACTTCTGATATTAATTTGTTTTTTGCTTTCTTTTTAAAATAGTTTTGTTAAGGGTTATGAATTTTATTAATCTTTTCAAATACTGAACTTTGTTGATTTTTCTCTGGTTTTTAGTTTGACTACTATTTTCATCTTTATTTCCTTCTGCTTTCTTTAGGTTTGATTTTTTTTTTTTTCCTGTTTTTCTAACTCCTTAAGGAGGAAGCTTGGATTTTTCACTTGTTAACTTTTCTTCTCTTCTGATACATAAATTTAAGGCTGTCAGTGTTCCTTTAGCCACATCCCTTTTGCTCCACTGTAGCTTTGTTATCACTTAGTTCAAATTAGATTCTCATTTCCATTATTTCTTTATTGATCCCTGGATTTTTGCTTCATGAGGTAAAGGTAGTTAATTTTATGAGCCAGTTCTCTTATATTTGTATTAACTTTTTGTGATCTGGTTGTTCTATCAGCTATGAAAGACATGTTAAAATTATGATTAGGAATTGCTTTCTTTCCCTCTTTTTAGCTTTTTCCCTATTGTGCTTTGTACATTTTATAGTTGCCCTTTCCAACCTGAGGGAATTCATTTTTACTGCTGGTTGGTTGAGTATTTTTATCATGAGGAGTGGTTGGATATTGTTAGATGTATTTTTCTGAGTCAGTTGAGATGATTACATAATTATGGTTTTTTATTCTCTCACAATATTTGATATTAATGGGTTTTTATATGCTAAAGCAATCTTTGAACCCTGTAAAAAATCCCACTTAGTTATGATGCATAATTCCTTTTATTAATAGATGAAGGTAGATTCAACTTGCTAGTATTTTGTTCAGGATTTTTGCATCGAAGATGGAGGCTATCTGTAGAATAGAACAAACAAGAGGCAAGCCTTTAACAAAGTAACTGCCAAAAGTTTCCTCTTTTAATTAACATATTAGCTTATGGCAATATTAAATACTCAATTAAATCTTTAATTTTACTGTGCTACCTATATTTCACTAAAGTCAATTTTTTTTTAATCAGGTTATTTTAACTTCCATGATAAAAGAATGTGAACAAAAAATAGAGAACAAGACCGTCCAAGAGCCTCAAGGGTAAAACCTTAATTCTTTTTTATGGCTTTGTGTTAACCTTAACTTCTCTACATAAAATTTTTGTCAGTGGGTTAAGTGTTTTATATTGTGTTGTTTTGTGGTAGTTAATTTAGAAGGCAAGAAAAGCCTTTAAATGGGCAGTTCACACATACTAATCCATAAACCATCTAGGGAATTTAAAATTCAGATCTCTGCCTCATTCTCTGTGCCCTCATCTTTCTAAGTTGGCCTAGAGATTTGTATATTTAAAAGCTTCCAGCCAAAACACCAGTTCAAAGAGACTTGCACCCCAGTGTTCATAGAAGCATTATTTACAATTGCCAAGGTATGGAAGGCAGACTAAGTGTCTATGAACAGATGAATGGGTAAAGATGTGTGTGTGTCTGTATATATACACACACATAATGGAATACTGCTACACCATAAAAAAGAGGGTATTCTACCAAGTGAAATAAGTCAGGGCAAGACAAATACTGTATGATATCATTTATGTAGAATCTAAGAAATACAACAGGATTGAATAATATAACAAAAAAGAAACAGACTCAGATACAGAAAACGAACTAGTGGTTACTAGAAGGGTTGAGGAAAGGGGGGAGGGGCAATATGGGGGCAGAAGATTAAGAGGAACAAACTGTTATATGTAAAATAAATTACAAGGGTATATTGTACAATACAGGGAATACAGCCAGTATTTTATAATAACTATAAATGGAATATAGCCTTTAAAAATTGTGCATCATTATATTGTACACCTGTAACTTACATAATATTGTATACCATCTATCAGTTCAGTTCAGTTCAGTCACTCAGTTGTGTCCAGCTCTCTGTAACCCCATGGACTGCAGCATGCCAGGCCTCCCTGTCCATCACCAACTCTCGGAGTTTACTCAAACCCGTGTCCATCGAGTCAGCGATGCCATCCAACCATCTCATCCTCTGTCATCCCCTTCTCCTCCTGCCCTCAATCTTTCCCAGCATCAGGGTCTTTTCCAATAAGTCAGTTCTTCGCATGAGGTGGCCAAAGTATTGGAGTTTCAGCTTCAGCATCAGTCCTTCCGATGAATATTCAGGACTGATCTCTTTAGGATGGACTGGTTGGATCTCCTTGCAGTCCAAGGGACTCTCAAGAGTCTTCTCCAACACCACAGTTCAAAAGCATCAATTCTTCAGTGCTCAGCTTTCTTTATTGTCCAACTCTCACATCCATACATGACTACTGGAAAAACCATAGCTTTGACTTTGTTGG
>NW_011494921.1:1540432-1545981 GCF_000754665.1 Bison bison bison | reverse complement strand
TAAGGGTGGTGTCATCTGCATATCTGAGGTTACTGATATTTCTCCCGGCAATCTTGATTCCAGCTTGTTGCTTCATCCAGCCCAGCGTTTCTCTTGATGTACTCTGCATAGAAGTTAAATAAGCAGGGTGACAATATACAGCCTTGATGTACTCCTTTCCTGATTTGGAGCCAGTCTGTTGTTCCATGTCCAGTTCTAACTGTTGCTTCTCGACCTGCATACAGATTTCTCAGGAGGCAGGTCAGGTGGTCTAGTATTGCCATCTCTTGAAGAATTTTCCATAGTTTGTTGTGATCCACACAATCAAACGCTTTGGCATAGTCAATAAAGCAGAAATAGATGTTTTTCTGGAACCCTTTTGCTTTTTTGGTGATCTGACGAATGTTGGCAATTTGATCTCTGGTTCCTCTTCCTTTTCTAAATCCAGCTTGAACATCTGGAAGTTCATGGTTCACGTATTGTTGAAGCCTGACTTGGAGAATTTTGAGCATTACTTTACTAGTGTGTGAGATGAGTGTAATTGTGCAGTAGTTTGAGCATTTTTTGGCATTACCTTTCTTTGGGAATGGAATGAAAACTGACCTTTTCCAGGTCAGGTCTCCTGCATTGCAGGCAGATTCTTTACCAGCTGAGCTGCAAGGGGAGCCCAAGAATCCTGCAGTGGGCAGCCTATCCTTTCTCCAGGGAATCTTCCCTACCCAGGAATCAAACCAGGGTCTCCTGCATTGCAGGTGGATTCTTTACCAACTGAGCTATCGGGGACGCCTTTATAAGCTGTATTTCAATAAAATATTAAAAAGAAAATAAATAAAAACTTCCAAAGAGATTCTGACAGGTAGTTGGATTTGGGAATCACTGGTGAAAATAGTTTCTAAAAATTTGTGACAAGAATTGTGACAGTTAATGTGATTCACTGCATAAAGGGTTGTCAGCATGTGAATGTTCTAGTCACGTGCTTCTGACCATACTAATTAGAGCTCAAAGATTTAGTGAAATTAAAATATGAACATAGATGTGGAAGAATAAAGTTGGTCATTTCAGGATAGGAAGTAATTTATAAATAGTCTGTTGTACTCTTTCTAAAGTAACCTTGAACAGTTAATCTTAAGTGGAATCTTTTAGGCATGAAAAACTCAAAGGTGTTTCCTTTATAAAAGTGACTCCCAGGAATAAGTGTTTCATCTTGTCAGGCCAGGTGCCCATACACACACTCCTCCACACTCCCAACCCCAATACACACACGCACACACTCACAGTCTTTTCCTCCACACTCCCAACCCAAATACACACACACACATACACACAGTCTTTTGCCCCTTAGCACAGCTCAGAACTGTTGCCTTAGTCTCCTGGAATGGTGGGGGCTCTTCTATCATTTTAGCCATGGAAAGTTATAAAATAGAAATACTTTGATAGGTTTCTACTCTGAACACAAAATCCATAAAGTTATCATTAAAGCATATAATTCTGTTCATTTTTATACATTTAATATGAACAGTTTTGATGCCTTATTAGTTTAAAATGTAAAAGGTTTGGGACCAAAATTGAGAAAAATTATATGTGAAATACCTTCTAAATGACATTTCATAAAGTAGCATGCAGGAAAGAAAGAAGTCTCTGTACTGTCCTGAAACACATTTGGTTATATGACCTTCCATTTAAAAAGAAAAGTTCACTTTTATAATCATAGTTTTCCTGTGTTATTCAAATCTTCTGTATTATTATTTTTTTAATTCTTATTCCACAGAATTTCAAATAGACACAAAAAATAAACATGACATAATGAATCCTCATCGGAGAAGGCAATGGCACCCACTCCAGTACTCTTGCCTGGAAAATCCCATGGATGGAGGAGCCTGGTGGGCTGCAGTCCAGGGGGTCGCTAAGAGTCGGACACGACTGAGCGACTTCACTTTCACTCTTCACTTTCATGCATTGGAGAAGGAAATGGCAACCCACTCCAGTGTTCTTGCCTGGAGAATCCCAGGGACGGGGAAGCCTGGTTGGGCTGCTGTCTATGGGGTCACACAGAGTCGGACATGACTGAAGTGACTTAGCAGCAGCAGCAGCAGCAGCAATGAATCCTCATGTATTCACTACTCAGCTTATATATAACAGTCAGTATGAGAATTAAGGTGGATTCAGGATATATTCAAATGTGAGTTCAGTTTAACTTGGCAACAGGTTAGACTAAGAGAGAACTAGAATCTAAGGGTTCCTGGGTTGGGTGATGGCACAGTACAACCCAGTGGAGCTATTCTGAAGAGAAGTGTTTATTCACAGTTTGAAGTACAGTTAGAAAAGCACTGTAAGCAGTTACTGAGATTTAGGAACTATTAAAATATTAGTGGTGACCAGAGGGGTGGAGCTGGACGGATGATCTCACGTGGAAAGAGGGCTCAGACATAAAATTAGACCAGTGTTTAAAATGCAGCGTCTAGGAGAAGCTTGGGCTTTCCAGGTGGCTCAGTGGTAAAGAACACGCCTGCCAGTGCAGGAGACTCAGGCTGAGTCCCTGGGTCAGGACGTCTGCCTGGAAGTGGGCACGGCAATCCACTCCAGTCTTCTTGCCTGGAGAATACCATGGACAGAGGAGCCTGGCAGACTACAGTCCATAGGGTCGCAAAGAGTCAGACACGACTGAGCAACTAACACTTCACTTCAAGAGAAGCTTCGCTTAGAATTAGGAGGCAATTCAGAGTGGTGTCAAAAAATCAAACAGGAATTCAAAAGAGAAGGAGCAGTGGTCTTCCATTTGTAAGATAGAGTGATGTGGAGAGGGAGAGAAGTATTCTAGGACATAAATAATTTTAAAACTAGGCCAGAAGTAAGAGTTTCTATAGATGCAGAATCAACAGGTAGTGGGAAGTGGTTGCCTATGACTTGCAATGGAAAGGTCAGATTTCCCTGAAAGCCTGCAGTAAGAAGACAGTACTTTACAGGGCAGTCCATTTCATTTTTAACCACTTGTTTTTTAAAAAATTCCTTTCATATTCTGAGTTAAAGTCTCCCTTCCTGTAACATCTACTCTCTAAAACAAGTTTTGGCAGAGGGGTCAGAGTCAGACTCTTTTGTCAAAGTAATAAAAAATGTAAACTCTTCAGAAAAACAAAACAAAAAAAATGCTATAATGCAGTGGTTCTTTACTAGAAAGCTTTGTAACATACCTACCTGGGTCCTCGACCCTGGAAGGAGAAACTCAGAATCACTGGGGTCAGGTCTAGGAGCCACATCCAGAAGCTCCCCAGATGATCGTGGTGCGCCTCACAGGTCTCTGTAGACGCACACAGCTGTGCAGATGCGTAGCACATGTTTCGTTCTTCGTGGGAAGGTGTCGTAAGCCCTCCAAGCTGAACGTTGGTCATTCCGTTCACTTCTGTGTGCTGGCTTCTAGACTCCGTTAGCATACTGTTGTGCTCCTCTTAGAATCATTGACTTGATGGTATCTCAGATATTATCTGACCCATGTCTCCTGTTTTTCTAGATGCAGACTAAAATAATACTTATCTTCTGACTTAACACTGTTTCCTACAGAAAGAAAACAGTACCATCAACCTACAGTGTTAAGGAAAGGCATCATGGAATTTAAAACTTGGTTAGACATCAAAGAAGAGATATTTAAGTTGAGAATAGTTCGAACAGTTAGACTAGGCAAACATGACTCAAGGGAGTCGAGGAGTTAATCAGTGAAGGTTGGTTTAAAACACACACCCACACAAGAATTAGATTGCTGTTTCTTGAATCCCATGCATATTTTATCTTGGAGGTAGTAAGTGGCCACTGAAGATTTTGAGAAAGGGGTGTGATATAAAGAAGTGATTATTTAAGTGGTGAGTGACTAATACAAGAAGACCAGATCCAAGATTATTGGAATAATCCAGTTGTGAAGTATTGGCATTAGAAATAAAAGTAAACGATAGAGATGCTGTAAAGTCACAAGATGTGATGATAGTTTGAGAGCCATCATACTCACCGCCAGGAAGAGGGAATGTTAGAAGCACTGGTAAGGAAAGACGTAAAAGCAGGGCTGTTGCTGAGTCACTAAACCGTGTCTGACTCTGCAGCCCCGTGGACTGCAGCACACTGGGCTTGCCCATCCTTCACCGTCTCCCTGAGTTTGCTCAGACTCATGTCCATTGAGTCGGTGATGCCATCCAACCATCTCATCCTCTGTCCCCCCACTTCTCCTGCCCTCAGTCTTTACCAGCATCAGGGTGTTTTCCAGTGAATTGGTTCTTCGCGTCAGGTGGCCAAAGTATTGGAGCTCCAGGGAGTTATTTCTAAAGTTAGGGTCTGAAAAAAATGCTTGGGACGTTGCTTGATCCAGTGTACAACAGTTGATGACTCTGGCCCTCGGCGAAGTGTTGCGTTTCAGTAACTATTTTGTAGTCATCCTATGGAAATTTATTTGAAACATAGAGAATGAGTATATTTTGTAATTGAAGAACTACTGAGCCTGCTGGAGGATTACTTGTGGGAAGAGGGAAACCAGCAAGAGAGGCGTGCTCAGAGACACAGGGACACAGCAGGCGGAGGCACTGGTGGAAGAGCAAAAGGAAGAAGAGATTTTCAAGGCAGTGTCACGGCCGGGTACTGAACTGAGTGACTCACAGTGCCTCCTGTAAAGACCACACGGAACCAGAAGGGCTCATAGCAGTGTGTCCTCCGTGTGTAGATGTAACAGACGTCTGTTGAGCTCCTGTACCTGGCTCACCGCTCACTTGTCTCTGACAGGGTCAGACATATTCTCTTACTTAGACCTCAAGACATTTTGCAGAGGAGGAAACTGAATCAGAGTGATTTAAAGTATCTTGGCCAGAGTCACAAAGCCAGCAAGCTGGACTCCTGAATCTACTTATTACAGCACAATTGTTGAATCACTGAAAAATGTCCCTGATCAATACTTTGTTCAATAGTATGATGTATCAGCAGTCTTTAGTAGTCATTTGGATTGTGCTTACTCCCCACACAGAAGGTTGGCCAAAGAGAAACAAGATTTGGCGTTGTTGACTGACACTAGTGCAGTTGGTGATCGACCTCAAAGACCTCAGTGTGGCTTTGTTTATGCATTTGTGAAAATAGGAATGATATCTATCTTCCAGGATTGCTGTAAGCATTAGATGACATAATGCTAAGAAGAAGAAGAAGAACTAACACTTACACCTGCTATTACTGCCTGGCACTGCTAATGAGCCCTGTATAGTCATCGGGGAACCCAGTGTCAGTCGCTCAGTTCAGTTCAGTCGCTCAGTTGTGTCTGACTCTTTGCGACCCCATGAACCGCAGCATACCAGGCCTCCCTGTCCATCACCAACTCCCGGAGTTCACCCAGACTCAAGTCCATCGAGTCAGTGATACCATCCAGCCATCTCATCCTCTGTCGTCCCCTTCTCCTCCTGCCCCCAATCCCTCCCAGCATCAGAGTCTTTTCCAATAAGTCAACTCTTCGCATGAGGTGGCCAAAGTACTGGAGTTTCAACTTTAGCATCATTCCTTCCAAAGAAATTCCAGGGCTGATCTCCTTCAGAATGGACTGGTTGGACCCTGGA
>NW_011494921.1:1539676-1540326 GCF_000754665.1 Bison bison bison | reverse complement strand
GTCCAAGGGGCTCTCAAGAGTCTTCTCCAACACCACAGTTCAAAAGCATCAATTCTTCGGTGCTCAGCCTTCTTCACAGTCCAACTCTCACATCCATACATGACCACAGGAAAAACCATAGCCTTGACTAGACGAACCTTTGTTGGCAAAGTAATATCTCTGCTTTTGAATATGCTATCTAGGTTGGTCATAACTTTCCTTCCAAGGAGTTAGCGTCTTTTAATTTCATGGCTGCAGTCACCATCTGCAGTGATTTTGGAGCCCCCAAAAATAAAGTCTGACACTGTATCCACTGTTTCCTCATCTATTTCCCATGAAGTGATGGGACCGGATGCCATGATCTTCGTTTTCTGAATGTTGAGCTTTAAGCCAACTTTTTCACTCTCCTCTTTCACTGTCATGAAGAGGCTTTTTAGTTCCTCTTCACTTTCTGCCATAAGGGTGGTGTCATCTGCATATCTGAGGTTATTGATATTTCTCCCAGCAATCGAGTTCAGCTTGTGTTTCTTCCAGTCCAGCATTTCTCATGATGTACTCTGCATAGAAGTTAAATAAGCAGGGTGACAATATACAGCCTTGACGTACTCCTTTTCCTATTTGGAACCAGTCTGTTGTTCCATGCCCAGTTCTAACTGTTGCTTCCTGACCTG
>NW_011494921.1:1535716-1539576 GCF_000754665.1 Bison bison bison | reverse complement strand
TGCTTTTTCCATGATTCAGTGGATGTTGGCAATTTGATCTCTGGTTCCTCTGCCTTTTGTAAAACCAGCTTGAACATCAGGAAGTTCATGGTTCACATATTGCTGAAGCCTGGCTTGGAGAATTTTGAGCATTACTTTACTAGCGTGTGAGATGAGTGCAATTGTGCAGTAGTTTGAGCATTTTTTGGCATTGCCTTTCTTTGGGATTGGAATGAAAACTGACCTTTTCCAGTCCTGTGGCCACTGCTGAGTTTTCCAAATTTGCTGGCATATTGAGTGCAGCACTTTCACAGCATCATCTTTCAGGATTTGAAATAGCTCAACTGTAATTTCATCACCTCCACTAGCTTTGTTCGTAGTGATGCTTCATGTCCAATTCTTTGCAATCCCATGAACTGTAGCCCACCAGGCTCTTCTGTCCATGGAAGTTTCCAGGCAGGAATACTGCAGTGGGTTGCCCCTCCCTTCTACAGGGGATCTCCCTGACCCAGGGCTGGAACCCGGGTCTCCTGCATTGCGGGCAGATTGTTTACCAGCTGAGCCACCAGGGAAGCCTTTTTAATCCTTGAATAGCCCTATGAGGTAGGTACTAGAATTATGTTCATTTAATAGATGAGGAAACAGAGATTAAATAACTTGCCCAAAGTCACACAGCTCGTGAATGACAGAACTGAGCTTCAGTCTCATTCCAGACTTGCTCCTAATCACTACACCACACTGCTTCCTTTCAAGAAATGATTAACACAAAAGCCACTAACCTCCGATGGTACCAAAAAAGCTCTACTCCCTAAGTGTTAGTTTCCCTTTTGTGATACCAGTTCAGAATGTATTTCTTAATGTTCTGTTACTAAAGACTTGAAAAAAAAACATAAGATAATTTTCATTTTCTAATTGCTTTACACGAATTTCAAAATCTTTTTCCTAGCTCAATGTCAATTGCTGCAAGCTTAGTGAGTGAAGATGCGAAGACCAAGTTCTTGAACAAAATGGGCCAGTTGACAACATCCGGCGCCATGCTGGCCACCGTGTTTCAGAGGAAGAAGTAAGCGTGGGAGGAGGCCCCGGCGAGCACTGAGGTGGGCCTCAGGCAGACTGGCTCCTGGTACTGGAAGTGCTTGCCTTTTTATTTCTGGTTTCCGTTCTTGCATCCTAATGTCATCTTAACCTCCAAAGACACTGGCACTGCTTCTGATCATTGCTGTATGTCTGTCAGTGTTGGAGTGCCAACTGTGGTGATAAACCTGAGTTGACAGTCTGTACCAAGTCCCCTCTATGTTCTTGTCTTTCAGAATATTTTTTTTATATATAATATATATATATAGTGAAGTTTTTTTTTTAATTTTTGGATGGGATATTAGCAAATACTTGTATGATACACTAAGCTATTACAGTGGTACTTAAAATAATGTAAATTTGAAGTCATTGTTATAAAGTAATAAAAATGGAGATGACTTAAGTATTTAAATTACGAAAGGATGACGCAGACTTTATTGCTTCTTAACTGACTAGAAAGAGCCACCAGCATCACTCTGTGCCTTTGGACTCAGTTTGTGCGTCTGTAGGACTTGTGTGCGCTCCATTCACACGGTATTTACAATACTGTAATGAATCTGAATTACACATCCTACAGTCAGTAGATAATAGTGTAACCTTCAACATTTCAGTGCTCTCATGAGTATTCTTTAAGTGCTATGTAAATCTCCCCATTACTTATATGGATATGACGGACTTACCTGAGGAAGGAGAGCACGCATCGCATGGGGAGTGGTAACCAAGGTGAATTTTACAAACTGGTGTGTAGTAGATTTAAATACTCAAACTAAATTTAAGTAAGAAAAGCTAATAATTGTGACTTTTTTTTCCCAAGTGGGAAAAAAGAAGAAAGTATGGTTTGGATCTAAAAGTTAATACTTATTTACATAAAACATTCTATTTAAGGTGATAAATTTTCTGATGAATTTTAATTTCAGAGATTATCTTTTCATCCTATGTGTTACAGAGAGGTACAGAAAAGTTCGGGACATTTGGGGGCTGCTTTTTTCCCTATAGACAAAAAATGACATTGGCTTCCTTACTATTGGTCTCAGTCGTCACCTTGTCCCCTAAAGTCAGTGCCTGTTCTTGTGTTTGATATATATCACATAGAGTCTTAAGTCAGTGTACAGTTCCCCTGGAATTTGACAATTGTCTGTCAAGTAATGCAACTTTCAGTAGAAAAGAGTGATCCTGGACATAGGAGGGAGGCGGTTGGTTTAATGTGAGGCCTTTCTGAAAAATGCGTATTTCGGTAAAGAGAATTCTCTTTTGAGCACAGCTGATACACATGGGTGATTGTCATGTTTGTTGTATAAACTGGTTTTAATACACTTGGAATATAGTTGGATTACATTCACTTCCTGGGCAAAGCTAGCTTACTACACATTCAAGCGTATAAAAAATAAGTTTCCATAGGCAGAGCCATTTAAAAAGTTTATTCTGAAATTATTTCTTTAACCTACAGTGAAATAATTGTTAGCTAGTATTTATGGAAACTGTTGGATTCTAGGCATTCCTGAGAAATTGAAAGTGGCTTCCTTTCATGTCAAAAATGTTGATCTATTATAAATAAAATGTTTTTGCATACTTCTTTTGGTTTTGATTTTGGCTATGTGTATTTATTTTCATTTTGAAACACTATATCCTCCAGCCAAGCAAAATGAAATGAGAAGCTGTATATTCACTTCAATATATTTTAATTTAGGAATATAATCTCCATAAGTTACCTCTTTTAGTTTACTTTTATTTAAAAAGCATTGTGTTGTATAAAATGAAAACATTTCTGAGATGATTTAAAGAAAAAAATGTTTAAATTCTCATTTGCTTTGAACTATAGTAACATTAGTATGTTTGTTACCTGATGAATAAATATAATGTATTTTTAATGTGATAAGTTTTATTAATTTGTGAATCCATTTATCCAAATGCTAACAGGTTTTCATGAAAGGCACCATCCAGTAAGATACACAGTGTGTTTCGAGTCCCTCTTATTATGCTATTAAACCCCTTAATGTCAGTAAGACTTTACATTTATTTTTTTCATGGCAAAATATAGATTCTTTAATGATAAAACAGACACTAATCATAAAACTGGGTGCGTTCTTCCAAAACAAGCTGGAAAACTCCCATCCTCGCTCTTTTTAAACAGACGTAAAAATGATACAAATAAAAGCAAAGTTTGCAAAGTAATGAAAAGTTAATTTGAAATTATGCTCCAAAGCAAGCCAGAGACTAAAATTTTTCAGAAATCCACAAGAACTGTAGTTAACAATTTCACTGTATTAACCTGAGAACATTGCTTGCGTGGTAGCATCACTATATGTACGTACCTCTGTACACGGTATCCTTGACCTTCATCTGTTGGCAGTCAGCACCCCTTTTGAGAGATTACTTGCTAAACATCAGATTAACTTAAAACCTGAATGAAATTGTGAATAATTTAAGTAACTTTAATGGGGTATCAATTCAGGTGCTATCAAGCTTCCTTTCCTTATAGGAAAAGAAAAAATGGTTCAAATAAATAGTCTCTGAAATAAACTAAAGTTTGGGGACGTGAAATCAGTGTGTATTGAGTTGTCTTTTCACGAACCTGCTTTTTAAGATAAACTATTTTAGGCCATTCAGTTCAGTTCAGTCGCTCAGTTGTGTCTGACTCTTTGCAACCCCATGAATCGCAGCACACCAGGCCTCCCTGTCCATCACCAACTCCTGGAGTTTACTCAAACTCGTGTCCATCAAGTCAGTGATGCCATCCAGCCATCTCATCCTCTGTCATCCCCTTCTCCTCCTGCCCCCAATCCCTCCCAGCATCAGGGTCTTTTCCA
>NW_011494921.1:1535311-1535616 GCF_000754665.1 Bison bison bison | reverse complement strand
TCCTGTCGAGATCAGGAGGGTAGAAGGGGCGTCAGAGGACCTGGTGCCGGAAAACCTCTGTGTTCCTCTCCAGCGAGACCGGGATGCCGGGGAACTTCGTGGGGGCGCATCAAGGGTGCCAAGTACCGTTTCGACCTGCAATTCCTAACGTGGGACTTCTCCTGAGACGCTGTAGCGGAAAAGGGCTTCATCTTGCGATGACGGGGGAACCACGTGGTTTTTCTCGAGTTGCGGCGGGATTCTCGAGTTACGACCGGGAATTCAGGATGCCTCTTGTGTTGGCCCAGGGAAGTCCAATCTTCCAT
>NW_011494921.1:1533432-1535211 GCF_000754665.1 Bison bison bison | reverse complement strand
CTCCTTTAGGATGGACTGGTTGGAGCTCCTTGCAGTCCAAGGGGCTCTCAAGAGTCTTCTTCAACACCACAGTTCAAAAGCATCAATTCTTCGGTGCTCAGCTTTCTTCACAGTCCAGCTCTCACATCCAGACACGACCACTGGAAAAACCATAGCCTTATTTGACCCTTAAGAACATAACTTTGTCTAGACCCACCTTGTGGATATTTAAACAGTGATAGCCAACCGCAGCTAACATTTTATGCTGATTATAAGTTCTTAACTATTTTTTGTGTAAATAATATATATTTATTTTAAGAGGTTTGTAATTGGCTACTCCAAATCCTCAAATTCTTCAGATTGCCCAGGTAAGTATATTCCAGCTTTATCTTAGCTGTTAACTCTTACAAGCAAACTGTGAAATAAACTTAGCCTTTCACATGAATAGACGTGTTTGAAAACTTTACAGTGTATCTCATTTGGTTACTATTTTATTTCAGTATATTTAAAAAATAATAGGTTAAAGATACATGTTACTAATAAAAATAATAAATGTATCTGGTATCTGCATATCGGTGAAATAATTGGGTTTTAGACTATTTTCATACTATATAAGAATGTTCTGTTTACCTTTCATCTAGCTGTAACCTAATGTTCTTTTCATAGAGCCATTATATGTGGGTCAGAATTGTGTAGTCTTACACATTTTGAACTCAGCAAGGTATCTGACTGATTGTCTTAACGTCTTTATTTATTTCCAAGGTAAAAAATATAGGTAAATAAAAGCAAAAATAAAGCACTGTGCTGTGGGCACATGGCCTAAAAAGCTCAGCAGAGCTTGTCTCCTTATCTCTGGCTCTGAGCAGCCCGATTTATCAACAAACCTTACCATGTTTGCTAAGCCATTTGTAAATGTAGTAAAACCATCCCTTTCTAAAGATTATAAAGTCATTCACCACTCAACATGTGTATTATTTATGGAGTACCTATGTTGTGCTAGGCACGGGAGGCAATGGATAAGGCCAACATAGAACAGAGCTTGCAGCCAGGCAGGGAAACAAACAGTTTGAGAGGGAAGGACTGAGGAAGCCTTACCGTAAGTAGGATGAGTACTTTGGAAGGCCTCCGTAAGGTGACATTGTACCTGAAAATTAGGAAGACTGGGCTTTACCCATGTGAAAACAGGAAGAGAAAAAAGAGCAGTACGTGCATAGGCCTTGGAGGGTTTAGGGAATTGGAAAAAGAAGACCAGTGTGACTCCAGCATTTTGAATATGATGGGGTATCAACAGATTAAACTGGAGAGGGGTATAGCCAGATCACACAGGTTCAATCCCTGGGTTGGGAAGATCCCCTGAAGTAGGAAATGGCAACCCATTCCAGTATTCTTGCCTGGAAAATTCCATGGATGGAGAAGCCTGGTAGGCTGTAATCCATGGGGTCGCAAAGAGCTGGACCTGACTGAGCGACTTCACTTTCTTCTCACATAGTTGAAGTAGTACACTGGCTTGATCAGTTTACATGATGGTTAGACAGGCTTTGGAAGAACGCTTTGGAAAAAGGCAGGAGTAGAGGCTGCAGGGGTTCCCCGAGTGGCACTGGTGGTCAAGAACCCACCTGCCAATGCAGGAAACACGAGAGAGAACGGATCGGTCCCTGGGTTAAGAAGATCCCCTGGAGGAGGGCGTGGCAGCCCAGTCCGGTATCCTTGCCTGGAGAATTCCACGGACAGAGGAGCCTGGCGGGCTACAGTCCATGGGGTTGCAAAGAGTCGGACACGACTGAGCAACTTAGCAAGCAT
>NW_011494921.1:1523787-1533332 GCF_000754665.1 Bison bison bison | reverse complement strand
GCGTGCAGAGGCTGCAGAAGCCAAGGCAATGTCTAAGCAAGAGGTGGTGGCAGCCTGGACGGAAAGGGCGGGGAAAGGGCAGACCTGAGGTAAACTGGGGATAGATTTGGGACGTAATATTGGCATGACAGGTTGGGTATGAAGAGTGAGGGAAAAAGAAAAGTCAAAGATGTCACTGAGATTTTTGGCTGGATTAACTGAATAAATAATGAGTGATAACAACAGGAAATTTTAGGATGAATCTACAGTTTGAGATGTGCCAGAATTGAGATATCTGAGAGGTACCTGTCTCGAGGTCAAGTGAGAAGTTAGTTATCCAAGTGTGGGTCTCAACAGAGGTCAGGCTTAAATCCAGATTGTGGGGTCATTGATATTTGACTAAAGCCACGAAACTAAATGAGATGGGCTGGGGAGAGAGCAGCCGTGGAGAAGAGTCCGACTCTGAGCCCTGAAACACTCCCGAATCTGGACGTTCAGTAGAGCAGGAGAACGTACTCATAAGGCTCAGGGGAGTGAGGCTGGAGAGAAACCAAGAAAGGGTGCTTTCCTGGAGCCAAAGAAGAACACCCCAAGGAACAGCGGTGGCCCCTTGGCAGTCAGTAGGAGGGTGGATCTAAGATTGGTGGAAGATTAAAGTCACTGATGACGTCAATCGTAAGCTCAGTGGGTCTGTGGAGATAGAGGCCTGACTGCACACGGTGAAGAGAGACGGACAGGGTTGCCGGCTCTTTCAGGAAACGTTGCCATAAAGGGGAGCAGAAGCCCTGGGATCTAGAAAGGATCGTGAGGTCCAGGAGAGGTGTGGAGGGAAGCTTTGTAACAAGAGAAATTAGATCTGTACATAGGCTGCTGAGAGCAAGTCAGTAAATTGAGAAAGAATGGTGGTGCGACAGCAAGAGTAGGTGAGGACTGTGCAACAGTGAAGTCCCTGGGAAGGCAAGAGGGGGTGCGGTTCAGGACACAAAGGCATTGGGGCCTCCTCCGTAATTGGAGAGAATAGGTGCACTGGAGGTAATTTGGTAGATACAGTGGTGGGAAGGTTTGGGGTTTTCCATCTCTTCTCAGTAAAGGATGAAGCAAAGATACTAGTGTGGCTGGCATGTGGAAAGTTTTGGAGGTTTGAGGAAAAAGAAGGTAGAAATGGTTGTCTCCAAGAATAGCAGAGTATTACTGATACAACTGTTAAATTGCCAAGCAATTGTGAAAGCTGATTTGAGAATAGTAATTACGAATTTAAAGACAGGCAGTTAACACAATTGTGGTTTGTTGTGTTTTTTTTTTTTTTCTTCCAGACAAAATTAGCTGTTCAGAACAGATGTGAAGTATACATACAATAAAGTAGAACCAGGTCTGGGTTTTTCCAGATGCATAAGATGAGAAAAGACAAGGATATTAAACCTCTTGCAAAGAAATTATTATTGTGATGGACCCACAGAATTGGACTGGGAACGAGGGGGAAACAGTCGGACGGATGGGCCTAAATAAAGTCAACAGTATGTAAGTGAGCTGGAAGGAGCTTCCTTTGAGAGTAGAAGTGAAAAGCAAATACTAGTCCTGTTCTACGTCCAGCCTTTAAGGTACAGAGGTTTGTGGAAACAAAATGGAAAAGCCTGCACTCTAAAGAATAGCAGTGAAGGTGATGTTTTAGGGGTGATGGTGGTTTAGTCCCTAAGTCGCATCTGACTCTTGCAACCCCATGGGCTGTAGCCCACCAGGCTCCTCTGTCCATGGGGTTTTCCAGGCAAGAATACTGGAGTGGGTGGCCATTTCCTCCTCCAGAGGGTCCTCCCAACCCAGGGATCAAACCCAGGTCTCCTACATTGCAGGCGGTGTCTTTACCAAGGGGTAGTCAGGATTTAATTAGCGTAAGATGGGTCCAAGAGAAGCGGCTGAGGATGTAGATGAGAAATCTGAAGACACCTTGAGTTCCCATGTGCCCAGTGCGAAGGGTTAGAGATTGAGGAAGTTTTCCGCTGACATCTGTGAACCTGGTCGAGCTCCTGGAGGTAAGAACAAAGAGCAGGGACCTCTCTCTGGCTGGGCTCCCTAGAGTCTGTGACTTAACACTTGTCCTCTCTGGGACTCCAGCAGTTGATCAATTACAGTTCTAGTTTTTCCACCCCTGCCTCGGATCCCACAGAGGTTATAGCTTGTGAGTTTTCTGCTCTGATAATTTGTGATTTTCTGTGTTTACCTGTCAGTCTCTCCAGTTTGGGGGGCAGTGGTATGCCCTGGGACCTCCCTTCTCTTAAATGGATTTAGGAAGAGTTACTGATTTCCTGGTGGCTCAGTTGGTAAAGAATCAGCCTACAGTGCAGGAGACTAGGGTCCCATCTCTTGGTCAGGAAGATCCCCTGGAGAAAGAACTGGCAACCCACTCCAGTATTCTTGCCTGGGAAATCCCATGGACAGAGGAGCCTGGCAGGCTGCAGTCCATGGAGCCGAGAGAGTTGGACACGACTTAACGACTAAACCATTGATCGTTCAGCTTTTTACTCATCAGGACAGAGTGGGGACTTCAAGCTCCCTACATGTGGAACTGGAAACAGGAAGCAGCACAGATTTTTTTTTTTTTTTTTAATGCAAAACACAGAAAAGAGGGTAAAAGTCATTTGGGGCAGAAGGGAAGAGAGAGATTGGGCAGAAATGTTATTTGAGGAGAGAATGGACACAAAAATGCTTAAGCTGACAAAAAACATCAAGAAAGGCAATGAATTACAAACAGGATCGATTCAAAGAAAACTAACCTCCCCACGTTGGTGTAAACCTGCTGAAAACCAAATACAAACAAAATCTTAAAAGCAGCAACTGTAAGGCTGATAGTTGGCATATCAAAGAAAACAAAGCAATTATGTTTTTTAAATGCCGAAGGAAAATAGCTGCCACCCTACAACTTCAAATGAAGGCAAGTTAAGGTATTTTTAGACACTCTTCCCCTAGAAAAAAAACCCAAAACAGAATTTGTTAGCAGCAGACTCACCCCAAAGAAAAACCCGAGAAAGTTATTCAAGCGAAAGGAGAGTGATCCTAGGTAGCATCTTACAGATGCAAAAAACAATATGGAGCAAAAAAAGGATACATAGGGACTTCCCTGGCGGTCCAGTGGCCAGGACTCTGTGCTCCCAATGCAGGGACCTGGGTTCAAGCCCTGCTCAGGGGACTAGATCCCACATGCCCCAACCAAGACCTGGGGCAGCCAAATTTTTTTTTTTTTTTTAGGAAACTGGAAAATATCAAATGTTAGAGATGTAAGCAATGTGCTTTTAAAAGGAACCATAGGTTAAGGAAACTATAACAAAATTAGAAAACATTTTTATTAAATAATGGGAAATATGAAACTTGTGAGATAAAACTAAAGCCATTCTTACAGGGAGCTGTACATACAGCTTTAAATACATAAATGAGGAAAGAATGTTTAAGGTCAATTAACATTCATTTTAAGAAGTTTGAAAAGAACCATGAAGCAGAAGAATCAATAAAGTTCAGAAATTAAATAGAAAACTCAAACACAATAAAGAAGATAAAGAAAGATAAAAATTTGATTCTAATTAATTGAACTAATAAAACCTGATTAAACCCCAGAAAGACTTACCAAGAAAAGGAGAAGGCATAAATAAATTACCAGGTGGTGTTCAGTCACTCAGGGGTGTCAGACTCTTTGCAACCCCATGGACTGCAGCACGCCAGGCCTCCCTGCTGCTGCTGCTGCTAAGTCACTTCAGTCGTGTCTGACGCTGTGCGACCCCATAGACCGCAGCCCACCAGGCTCCCCCGTCCCTGGGATTCTCCAGGCAAGAACACTGGAGTGAGTTGCCATTTCCTTCTCCAATGCAGGAAAGTGAAAAGTGAAAGTGAAGTCGCTCAGTCGTGTCCGACCCTCAGCGACCCCATGGACTGCAGCCCACCAGGCTCCTCCGTCCATGGGATTTTCAAGGCAAGAGTACTGGAGTTGGGTGCCATTGCCTTCTCCCTGGCCATCACCAACTCCCAGAGTTTACCCAAACTCATGTCCATCGAGTTGATGATGCCATCCAACCTCTCGTACTCTGTCGTCCCCTTCTCCCCTGTCCTCAATCTTTCCCAGCATCAGGGTCTTTTCCAATGAGTCAGCTCTTTGCATCAAGTGGCCAAAGTACTGGAGTTTGAGCTTCAGTCCTTCCAATGAATATTCAGGACTGATCTCCTTTAGGATGGACTGGCTGAATCTCCTTGCAGCCCAAGAGACTCTCAGGAATTTTTCCAACACCTCTGTTCAAAAGCATCAATTCTTCGGCAGTCAGCCTTCTTTATGGTCCACCTCTCGGACACATCCATACATGACTACTGGAAAAACCATAGCTTTGACTAGACGGACTTTTATCAGAAAGGTAATGTCTCTGCTTTTTAATACATTGTCTAGGTTGGTCATACTTTTCTTCCAAGGAGCAAGTGTCTTTTAAAAATTTCATGGCTGCAGTCACCATCTGCAGTGATTTTGGAGCCCAAGAATATAAAATCTCTCACTGTTTCCATTGTTTCCCCATCTATTTGCCATGAAGTGATGGGACTAGATGCCATGATCTTAGTTTTCTGAATGTTGAGTTTTAAGCCAACTTTTTCACTCTCCTCTTTCACCTTCATCAAGAGGCTCTTTAGTTCCTCTTCTCTTTCTGACATTACCAGTATTAGAAACTAAAAAGAAGAAATCCTTACAAACACTACATTTAAAATATAATGAGATTTTATAAATGACTGTACACCAGCAAAGTTAAAAGATTAGATGGAATGAACATACTTCTATTTAAAAACACACATAAACCACTTCTTACCAAAACCAACACAAAAGGAAACAAGCTCTCTAAAGCTGTCTATCAAATACAGTGAACCTGTCATTTAAAACCATGCCATAAGGAAACCTCAATGCCCGGATGGTTTCATGGGTGAATTCTACCAAATATTTAAGGAAAAAGTAATACCGTATTATACACCTTTTCGAAGGTCTTCCATATTCCTCAGTCTTGTCCAGCAAAACACTGACACTGAAACTTGACAAGACCCAATTCAGGAAGGGTACGGCAGGCCAGCCTCTCTCACAGACCTGGATATGGAATTTCTTCATGTCACTGTGGGATAGCATTGCCCCTTGATTCATCTGTGAGTGAACACTGATTTATCAAGGTTTACTGTGGTTTAAAAAGTGTTTTGTAGGTGAGATGACAGCACAAGCAAGCAGAGTGAATAATAAAAACATTTGTATTTACTAGTGAGCTTTTCCTGAAAGATTTGTAAAGTCTTATGTTTACTTAATAACTTCGCTTTTTATGTATTTGCTTTAGCTCTGTGCCCAGTAATTATTTTCTGTCACCACATGAAAAAAAATTACATAAGCTGATTAATTCTCATTCTTGTGGACATTTATAGGCATTTTATTAACAAGATTGTATCTATTTTCTGGTGCCTAGTACAGGCCATTAAAATATAATCCTATTGATAGGATACTTACGAAGCATTCACCTGAAACGAAAATGACAGCCGTGCTTTAACTTACCTTTTTGATTCTGAAAACTCAAAAGAGTTCTTACAGAAGCGGGAAGTAGTGAGGGTTTTCAGGGTTAGTTGCACATTACCCATGTAAAATAGTTTTCTACTAAAGCTATGATTCTTTTATTTTTCTCCCCAGTACAAATAAAACAATTCACCATTGGCTGATTACTCTGTAAAAATTGGAAATGTTTAATAAATGTTAAAACATCTGTTGTTTAAGATGAATTTTGCATTTATTACATATAACCAAAATTTAATTATACATTTTGCATTTATTACATATAACCAAAATTTAATTATACATGTGCTTGTAAATGGACTTATAAAAATAATAAATAACACTTTCTGTAAATGAAGAGAAATATCTAGTTATAGTGCAAGCATTCTTCACTTAATAGGGAAAAATAGTATTTAACTTCCATGTTTCTCATAATAACGCCATTTATATAGGAAAGATGATGTCCTCAAGCTCATTTTAATGGATCTTGTTAATAACAAATGTATTCTACATTAATCTCTATAAAGTATTTGAACTATTTGAGTGATCTGTAAATATTGAAATAGAGTCTTTAAAAGTAATTATTTTTTCAGTTAAACTTGTTTTAGTAGATTTAATATGGTAACCCGGGCATTCTGTTGTTTACAGCGCTTCCAAAACCAGCACACTCACCTCTGGGACTTTCCAAGCAGAAGTTTTAAGTCCCCTAATCTTTTTTTGAAAAAAGAAGGGGTTGATGTTGGAAATACGCCAGGAGTAGGCCTTGGTATTTCTCGTGAAGTGCCACAGTGAATATACCCTCTCCCACAAGTCAGTTCCTTTTATCAAAATCAGAATCTCACACACAGCCATTTCCAGAAAGTCTGTCCCCACATTCAAGACAACAATAGGCCAGATAAATATTTTTTTTAGTCTTAATTTTGTACAATTCCTATACTTAATTTCATCTGGAGTTTTAACCTCTATTTACCAAACGTACATACCTGTCAGTTGAAGTACAAAAGTACTTTTTCCTCAGTGTAAACAGCTTAGGAACATCAAAAGTTAAAATGAGTAGTTTCTACTATGATTCACCTAATGCTAATATTTGGTGCTTTAACCTAAATGTCCATCAACAGATAAATGGATAAAGAAGATGTGATATACACACCATGGAATAATACCCAGCCATAAAAAGAATGAAATGTCATTTGCAACAACATGGATGGAGCTAGATATTATCATACTCAGTGAAGCAAGTTAGCTTAATACGTGGAATCTAAAAAAAAAATAAAAGAAGCAAATGAACTTATTTAGAAAAGAGAAACCGACTTACAGGCATAGAAAAAAACTTATGGTTACCAAAGGGAAAAGGGGAGAAGGGATAAATCTGGAGATGAGATCAACAGACATACACCCACTGTATTTAAAACAGGTGAGCAACGAGGACTTACGGTATAGCACTCGCAGTACCTTGTAGTAACCTAGAACTGAAAAAAGTCTGAAAAATAAACATAACTGAATCACTTTACTATATATCTAACGCAGTATCACTATATAAACTAACGCAGTGTTGTGAATCAACTGTAGTTCCATTTTTAAAACCTGGGGAGAAGTTGGTGCTTAGTAATAAGATGCACTCCAGAGCCAGACAGCCAAGGTTTGAATTCCAGCTCTGGCATTTACTGCAGGTGACCCTAGGTAAGTTATTAGCCTCTATGCCTCGGTTTCCTCATCTGTAGAAAGGGTTTAGTATTCCTTGCGAAGCTGTTGCAAGAATTGAATGAATTTGTAAGTGTAAATATGCTATTAGTATTTGCTATTGTTGTCTCTCCAGAAACTTCCTTTGCTTAGATAAGTAAAATCATGTTTTTTTTTTATTACTTTTTACAGACATGGGACGATATTACTCTGTAACTAGCTTTTTCTACTATGATATGGAATTGCTTTGCCAAAGGATATTTGCACTTTTAATTTTTTTTTAACCAAACACTACAGATTGCTTTCCAAAAAGCAGAAAAGTAACTGGCAGTGTACCCATCAGGCTGCCCAGGAGGGAGTCACAAAGTAAAGGAACCAGCATGACTGCAGTAGCCCAAGGCGGGAGGGGAAACGGAAGTGTGCTGTTGTAAGGTTCTTCCCGTATACCTGCTGCTGCTGCTAAGTCGCTTCAGTCATGTCCCACTCTATGCGACCCCATAGACGGCAGCCCACCAGGCTCCCCCGTCCCTGGGATTCTCCAGGCAAGAACACTGGAGTGGGTTGCCATTTCCTTCTCCGACGCATGAAAGTGAAAAGTCAAAGTGAAGTCTCTCGGTCATGTCTGACTCTTCAGGACCCCATAGACTGCAGCCTACCAGGCTCCTCCGTCCATGGGATTTTCCAGGCAAGAGTACTGGAGTGGGGTGCCATTGCCTTCTCCAACCGTATACCTAGAGCGGCAGAATTTCATCTGTAGGTAAACTGTCATGTCATACAGTCATGTTGTAAACCCAGAACTAAAACAACAAAACAAACAAGAGATATAAAATAAGCTACCAATGGAGAAAAAAACATAACCCTAAAAATACTCAAATCATCCAAAAGAAGGTAAGAAAAAAAACGAGCAAAGGTGGAACAAATAGAAAACAAATAGCCAGACTTAAATTTTACCGTATTTATAATCACATCGAAGTACGTGTTAGTTGCTCAGTCGTATCCGACTCTTCACGACCCCATGGACTGTTGGACTATAGCCCACCAGGCTCCTCTGTCCATGGGATTCTCCAGGTAAGAATACTGGAACGGGCAGTCATGCCCTCCTCCAGGGGATCTTCCCGACCCAGAGTTCGAACCTGGATCTCCTGCATTGCAGGCAGATTGTTTACCGTCTGTGTAAACAGCCGATAAGGGGGTTCCCTTATCGGCTACGTGATTTGCAAATATTTTCTCCCATTCATTAGGCTGTTGAAACCTCAAGCCAACCCACTCAAGTATTCTTGCCTGGAGAGTTCCACGGACAGAGGGAGCTGGCGGGCTACAGTCCATGGGGTCGCAAAGACTGGACACGACTGAAGCAACTTAGCACAAGCACCCAAGTGGGGAGGGCTTAGAGGGGTGTCTCTGACACTTCTGACATAAGTGTCTCTGACACTCCAAGAGCTTGCCCTGCTCTGCTGTCAGCCAGGCTGCTCTTTCTTTTCTTCTTTGGCCGAGGCGCGCCGCTTGTGGGGTCTTAGCCGACTCATTTGAAAACACCCTGATGCTGGGAAAGACTGAAGGCGGGAGGAAAAGGGGACGACAGAGGATGAGGTGGTTGGATGGCATCACCCACTCGATGGACTGAGCCTGAGCAAGCACTGGGAGTTGGTGATGGACAAAGGAACCTGACGGGCTGCAGTCCATGGGGCCGCAGAGTCGGACACGACTGACCGACTGGACTGGACTGAACTGAGCTGAGTTCCCCACCAGGGAACTGAACCCGCGCCCTCGGCAGTGATCGCGAGGAGTTCTCCGCGTGACCTTTGGTCGCTGGGCATTCGCTTCGGGAGGTCCCGGCTTGGAAGGGTGAGCGCGGGCTCGGGGCGCGCGCGAGGCTGGCCGGGGCCACCGGGCTACCTTCTTTCCGGGGAGTGTGCCCCCGACAGTCCGGGGATGCGGGCCCGCAGTGTCTGCGGGAGCCTCCCGAAGGCAGGAGCTCCGCGGGGGCGCGGCGAGAGCCCCCGGATCACCCCCAGCACCCCCAGCGCGCTGGACTCGGGCGTCGCCTCCTAGCCCGGGCCCTGCGCCGGGCGCGGCCTGAGGAGGGCGCAGCGCCGACAGGGAGGGTGCCCGGGGGTGGGCGGGGCGGGGCTGGGACAGGGCGGAGCGGGCGGACCCGAGGTCCCGGGCCGCCGCGCGGGCAGCAGAGGCCGCAGAGCGGGCCACCGTCCCCCGCCCTCCGCGCCATGGCACCGCGCGCCCGGCGGCGCCGCCCGCTGCCCGCGCCGCTGGCGCTGCTGGCGCTGCTCGGCCGGCTGCAGGTAAGGAGGCCGCCCGCCGCCCGCGCCCCGCGCCCGGGCTCCCT
>NW_011494921.1:1523255-1523687 GCF_000754665.1 Bison bison bison | reverse complement strand
AGCCACGGCGGGTGCGGTCGGACTGTGGGAGGAGGGAGCCGGGAGCCTCAGGGATGCTGGGGTGCTGCGGGACCCCGGCACCCGAACGCGGACGAGGGACCCCCGCACGATCGCTGCCGCGGAGACAGCGGCGTAGACACGGCCCCTTCCCCTGCGGACGGACTCGAGAGAAAACTTCAGAACCGCAGGCAGCGCCCAAGTTAACCAACCGTCCTAAGTAGGATTCTCCCTTCGGGCCATTCTGAGCCCCGGTCCTTAACTCTACCTGCGCCTCACTCCGTCTCCCCACCTCCGCTTGGCGGCTGTCGGAAGGTGGACTGGCTGATGCTTGCCCCTTGCGGGGGTGTCCATCCAGAGCGCGCGCTGAGACCGGGTTTGGTAGTTTAGTGGCTCAGATGGTAAAGAATCCGTCGGCAGTGCAGAAGACCCTGG
>NW_011494921.1:1518209-1522900 GCF_000754665.1 Bison bison bison | reverse complement strand
ACCAGAATGACACAGAGTCACTTCTCAGAACCCCTGTGATGATACTGGGACAAAATAGTCTTCACAGTTGGAAAAACCAACGCACCCGGGGTGCTTGAAGTCAGTCGGGGAGCCGGTCTGTAGGGCGCTGCTCTCCGGGTGCTGAGCGGGCGGGCAGGCGGGGCAGGGGGCGGCCTCAGCGCGGCCAGGCCCCGCTGGGGCTCCAGCCCGGGAGCAGCCCGGGACTCCCCTCTGCGGCCTTTCCCCTCGAGTCCCGGGGGCTGTTCAAGACTCAAGGGGGCTGAGGGGACCGGGAAACCGAATTCCCCGATCCGGGTTCCCTCCCCATCCCAAGCCCTCCGGAAGAAATTTCTCTATGGGATCACTTGGTCCAGTTGCCAGGTGAATAAAAGCAGGTACTGGTTTTCTGTCCCCTGGAGGAGAGCTCTAGTGTGGGAAAGCCAGCCCCACAGTCCTCTGACAGCCTGTCCCCTTGGAAGTCCCTTAGAGGGCACGTGCTGGTGGCTTTCTGCTTTCAGCCGTTTCAGATTCCCCTGCTCTGTAAAGACTGGCTTCGGCTCTTGCTGACAGCTTCCAGAGAGAACAGCACTTCTAGGGCTGTGTTTGGAGTGAGGAGAGATGGCAAACCAACCTGGGACTAGAGCCTGGACAGAAGTACAGGCTGTGGGCTGGAGCAGACGGTTCTCTTGGAAGACGTGGCCTGTTCCCTTTCTGCCTAAGGGAGCCTCCGGGAATGGCTGAGGGCAGGGAAGCCGGGAAAGCCTGAAGGCATTTTCTCATTGTAAGCACTTTAGGTGTTGCTTAATGAAGTGTTCAACAGGTTGGACAGGTGTGCTGCTTTATTTAAACCACAGGAGGAGGGCTCCAGGGAATAGCTAGCCACCTGAGAAAACCCTGCTCACTACACAGCTTTAAAAAAAAAAAAAACACCTCACAGTGTTAATTGCAAAAACTTCATATGTACATATATGTGTACATTTAGTGCTGTAGGTTCTAACATTGACAGCAATTGCTATCAAAACATTTCTTTCTCAGGACTTCCCTGGCAGTTCAGTGGTTAAGACTCCATGCTTCCAATGTGGGAGACATGGGTTGGATCACAGGTAGGGGAACTAAGATCCCACACGCCTCACGATGCAGCCCAAAAAAAAAAAAAAAAAGCCAAAATACCCATTTATTTCTCAGAGCTATCTTTCAGCAAGTACTGTCTACTCTCCCCAACCATCCCGCCCTTTCCCTTTGAGCTGCATGAATTATGTGCATTTTTAAATCATACCTAAACGGGAAACGGGGCTTCCCAGGTGGCTCAGTGGTAAAGAATCTGCCTGCCATGAAGGAGACTGGGGGTTTAATCCCTGGGTCGGGAAGATCCCCTGGAGAAGGAAATGGCAACCCACTCCAATATTCTTCCCTGGAGAATTCCATGGAGAGACAAACTGGCAGGCTACCGTACATGAGGTCGCCAAGAGCTGGACGCAGCTCAGCAACTAAACACCAACAGGAAGCAATGGAAGGGTGCTGGGACAGCTCCGATCAAGTGACGTGTGTGCGTCTAGTCTCCCCAGCGCAGACGCGTTGATTCTGAGCGGGGGTGGCCGTGGCCCCCTGCAGAAACTGGGGTTCCAAGAGCCATCCTGCAGGTACGGCTGCTTTGGGCCCACCTGGTCTGTTCAGAGAGAGGAATTGCCTTGGTGGTTAGTTCTCACCCGCTAGGCAAGGCCTGAAGAACTGTTTAGTGTGGGGCGTGGCGGAGGTATCGCTTTTGTAAAATAGTTGGCAAAAACAGCTTCCAGAAAGGGCCTTATCTGCAAGCATTGTATTTTGTTCCATGAACATTATATTAAATCAATTTAAACGTACCTGGAAGGCTGTAAGGTTTGCCTTTTAAAACATCTCTGCGATTGTATCTCTGTGTGTCTGTGTCAGTGAGGGCATTTGAGTTCAGACAGAAGAGTGTTTGTCTACAGAAAGAAAAACACTGAAAACTTCTATGTTGATCATTCTGCTGTTAGAGTTGAGAAATTATAGGACAAGACTGTGTTCATTGAGGTCATTGATCACACAGCCGTGTTTATCCCTAGTAATCCAAGACCTAAGGGCAGAGTCGCTCATACCCGGGCCAGCAAGTGTATTTGGTATTTGGGATGTAAAGCCTTGTTCTGGGGAAATGCACAGCCAAGACACAGCTGGGTCTTCACTGTCGGGTCCAGAGGACAAGGCGGGAGAAGAGTAACACCTTCTGTACACGAAGCGGTGCAGGGAAGGAAGGAGGGATACAGCTGGAGGAACCAGGAAGGGCTTCGGAGCAGGACGCTCCCGAGGCCATCTTGGAAGGACGGCTGGGAAATCAGGGGTCAGAGGCAGTTGGGGAAGAAAGCTCTCTATTGGAGAAGATGGCTTGAATGGTTTAGGCCTAAAGCAATCTTGCCAAGAAAAGAAAACCCACATATTTTTATGACTTTATGGATAGCAAATAGCACTCTGTAAAGCTAGCTGAAGGAAGCCTGCCACAGACAGGGCAGTAAACATTTGCAGTGTTTGAGATAACACTTGTGTGGCCCTCATTGAGGTGGCAAGGTAGACTAATCAGGAACAGAGAGGTCGTGGGCCCTGGAAGGCCCGTGGGGAGACCCCGCAGAGGAAATCCCCTGGGTGGGGCTGCAGGGCTCCTGGGTGCCCGCCCTGGCCCAACAATCTCCCTGCCCCACCGGCCCATCCTAGCGGGAAGACCTGGCCGTGTGTTCCTACTTTGTTTAGAGAGTCACAGACTCTGGGATCAGCGTCCTTTTCGTTGGTTTTGTTGATCACAGATATTTCGAATGCCCCCGCCACCCCCCACCCCCACCCCGGTATTTCCTTCCCACCACTTCCCCTGAAAATGGCACATCTGTAATCTGAACGTATTCTCTGTGTTGATAAGGAAATATGAGTTTGCTTTTACAGTTATCTACCAGAAATTCTTATGCCAGGAAAACTGAAACAATAAAGGTGTATCTTTGAAGGTCAGTAAATCAGTGTTTTATGAGGCCATGAAAAGGGGAGTTCCAAGCCAGGGCCTCCTTTGCAGAGAGTGCTGTTTGAAGAAGGAGCCACGTGAACTTTCTCTGCCAGCTCAGTATTAAAATTCCCCCCATGCTGTTTTCCTATTTTTGAAGTGCATGGGAAAAGAAAGCGGTGTGTTTTCCGCATGTGTGTCCAGAGGAAGCTGGCGGGCCGTCTTGCTGTGGATGTGGATCTGCATCCCGCCTAGATGGTCCTCAGCTCTCCAAGTGACTCACGCCCCAGGGAACCCACCCTTGGGCCAGGGGGGCTGGTGGACAGCCATGGCCTGTCTGCTGTCTGCTGTCTGCCTGCAGAGTCCGGACCCCAGCCCGCAGGAGAAACACCCGACCCCACCTCAGTCATCCCCCCGCCGCAGTGGGTGGGATTGGGATCCCCGCCGACAGCTGATTTTCCTTCCCACCACCCGTACCTTCCCAATCTTATGTGTCACTCCAGCTGCCATCTGGGAGCTTAGACATTCAGTCATCTCAGAGTCTTTGTGACCCCATGGACTGTAGCCTGCCATGCTCCTCTGTCCATGGGATTCTCCCGGCAAGAACACTGGAGTGGGTGCCACTTCCCCACTCAGGAAGGAACCCGCGTCTCCTGTCTCCTCCACTGGAGTGCGTGGCCCTGGCCTCTTCCAGGAGATCTTCCCCACCCAGGGATTGAACCCGCGTCTCCTGTCTCCTGCATTGGCAGGTGGATTCTTTACCACTAGCGCCACCTGGGAAGCTCCAAGCACCGAGCTGCCTCGTGGGACCCACTGCTAGAAACAGATTAAACTCAGCTCCTTTCCGCCCCAAACCCAGCCTCTGAGCCTGAAAACCCCAGAGTGAGACGGTGGACTTGGGCAGAACAGAAGACCCGGTGGGAGTGATTTCTCAGAGAGCTCGTGGGCTTGGCGCTGAGCGGGAGGCGCGGCCCGCCGGTATCTCTGCCCTCCATCCGCGGGCGCTGTCAGTCTGTTCCCTGGCGGGGGCCCGGCCTGCCGGCTCCCCAGCCCTCCCCCTCCCTGGCCCTGCTGAGCTAAGGCAGCCCCGTCAGCATTTAGGCGCTCGCCTGCGTGGATGTGTGCTCACGACCCAGCTGTCCGCGTCCTGTGGGCCAGCAGTGACCTCCAGCCTCAGGTTTCCGTGGGCTGCCATGTTCAGGGTAAGAAAGAAGACTGTGTTGAACGTGTTCATTTAGCTCAACAAAAGGAGCGCCTCCTCCCGGTGGGACGCCAGGAGAGCAGGCCCAGCCCTGGTCTCCCGGCGCCGCTGAGTCTAGCCGCGAGCAGACGGAACGCGACGGAACCGTGCGTCCCCGGAGCGCGCTCAGAGTGCGGGTGCGCGCCCAGGGCAAGAGGGCCTTCACCGGCTTGGAGGCGTCGGGGGAATGGCCCCACTTTCTTGCCGTGCGGCTGTGCACGTCTAAGGCGCAGAAGGAGGGCGAGGGGGCGGCCTGGGCGGGGGTCTGAGGCTGGTGGGCGCCCTGCCTGGCGGTGGGAGCGGCTGGGGGATAACAGGGGTGGACGGAGTCCAGTGTTTGGGGTGACTCCAGAGGGCCGTGTTCCCGGGCTGCCAGGGCAGGTGGCGAGAGGGAGGCCGAGAAGGGCTTTATGTGCAAATAGTCTAGGTTTTACCCCCGCGTGTTGTGTGCTGGGG
>NW_011494921.1:1515271-1518109 GCF_000754665.1 Bison bison bison | reverse complement strand
GGAGGGACGCGCGTCAGATCTGCAGGTTGTGGGGAGCAGCGCCATGGGGAACGGGGGTGGGTCCCCAGGGGGCGGGAAGGAGGCCAGGGCTCCTGCTCTGGGGAGGAACTTGGAGAAGCTTGAATGGGGTCAGGAAGGTGGGGAGAGAAAGGAGGCAAGTGCAGGGTGCCCCGAGGTGTGCCAGGTGCTGAAGACACAGGGGCAGAGGATGTGGTCGCACCTATTATTTAAAAATATACATATATGATAGATGTCAGGACAACACAGCTGACCATTTGCGTGATCCTTTTGCACAGTTTATTAAGGAAACTTCTTAGTCCAAATCCAAGTCAAATCAGTTTCAGTTGCAAGTAAAGGATTTTTCCCCTAAACAGTAAAGAAGAATGCAGTGTAGGATATGGAATCCCATTTGCTTCGGATTGTTGTACTGGGAAGCAAAATTCCTTAGAGCCCCTAGAGGTAAAAACAAGCTAAGAGCCCCAAGGCACTGCAGGAAATTTGTGTGCCTTAGAATTCAGAGCCATTTCCTGGCCTAAAGGTGTCTTTGAATCAGAGGGTCAGGATGTAGGCAGAGTTTGAAAACTCAGGACTACAGAGATAAGCGGCCGGCGGTCCCCTGAGTCCATCATCAGGGCTGGCGTGACCTACCCCGTGGTCTTCTACAGTGCCCTCGGCGCACCCACCCCCAGCCCAAGCCGTGTTTACCTTGGACGGCAGCTGGGCAGAGCTCTTTCTCCTGCAGGAGGCCCCTTTTCCTGGTGGCTGTCAGTGCCTCAGCTGAGTGTTTCTCTTCCACTCTGCCTGCCCCCTCTGCACCCCCACCCCCAAAAGCCCTGGCCTCACAGGTGACACAGAGGCCCTCCTGGCACAGGCAAAGGCAGAGAGCTGCCAGGTCTCCAAGTGGCAGGAAGAACCGTCGGCAAAAAAACGACCCTTTGGGTTCATTGGAATAATAATAACTCATGACATTTCCTGTTCAGTGTTCAGAGTACAAGAACCACTTCCTCCAGCCACCAGAAATTTGAAGACTTTCCATGAAAAATGAGGAAGAAAAACTCTTTAACATGTTGTGAACGTGATGGCTGAACCTGGGAGGCGGGAAGAGAACACGGGTTCTGTCACACAAGTCCTGTCTGCACCACGGCCTCTGCCAGCTCCGTTCTCCTTACTTCCCCCAAATAGGAAGTGAACCTTTTTTCTGAGGTTCTGACTCTTTAAAAACATTTGCTCCTCTCTGCAATGTGCATGCATGCACGCTAAGTCCTTTGGTCGTGTCCTATGCTTTGCGACCGCGTGGACTATAGCCCGCCAGGCTCCTCTTTCTGTGGATTCTCCAGGTAGGAACACTGGAGTGGGTTGCCATGCCCTCCCCAGGGGATCTTCCTGATCCCAGGATTGAACCCGAGTCTGTTATGTCTCCTGCATTGGCAGGCAGGTTCTTGACCACTGGCACCACCTCACTGAAAACTGTGCCCTTAAGTAGCACAGACAGCTGCCAAGCGCCTGTCCAGTTGAAAAACTTGTCAGGGGCTCTCAGTTTTGTACCCAGGGTAGAAAAGCAGCATCACGTCTGAAACATTCATGTTAATGGAGACTCTGGTCCCTGTTTCAAGCCTAGTGGGGATTGATCACATCTGCCCTGGTTCTGCCGCGCATCCTTCAACAATTCTCAGCGGCTGGAACGTCCCTGTGGCCCTAAATCTAGTACTGTCTCATAGTTCGACCCGGTTCCTCGCATTTGCTCTGTTTGGGGGTGAAGATCCGCTGGCCACTGTCTCTATTTTCGTGTTTCTCTCGTTGAAGACCGTCAGCCCACTACTTCCTCTCACTCAAGTTATTCATGCGACTTCCTTTAACCTCGCTGTCAGCTTCTTTCCTTTCAATTCTCTGGATCCTGGCTTTGCAGTTCCAGGAGGTGCTCTGGAAAACAGAACTCCCCTCTGCGCCCGGGCCCCAGAACACCCCTGCCTCGTATTGAGGCTGAGACCGCCCGTCTGCGTCCCTGGCAGTTAAGCGGGTCAACAGCTGCCCGGAGGGTTGAGCCAGGTGCCTAGGGCGTGCAGGGCAGGACAGGGGCCAAGGAAGCCTCTGGGCCTGGACGGACGTGATGCCAAGCGGGAGAAAACCAAGGCCTGGCTGGTGTCTAAGACCCGAGCCGGCCAGGTGGGGGTGGCCTGGACCCTGGGAGCTGAGGAATGCATGTCCCCAGGTCCGGACATCAGACACCCTGTGGGTGGGACCCTCCATCGGTGTCACCCCCTCCGCAGGGGATTCTGAGGCACGCTGGAGTTTGAGACCTGCTGCTGTAGACGTCGGATGCCATGGAACGATTTTGAGCTCAGAGCTAAAGGAGTATTGCCTGATGACTGTCTTAAACGCACCTGCCACCTGTCAAAGCCCTCCCGTGTGCCTGGCACGTGCTAGGTGCTACTCGCAGAGGTCTAATCCCCACTCCAGCTCACCGGGAAGACAGGACTAATGCCCAGGACCCCATGAGAACGGCGCGTTCAGGGCAGGCGTCAGCCCCGGGGCGCGGCCCTCACCCCGCAGGGAAGCCGCGTCTGCGGTTGCTGCGTGACAGGCAGGGCTCAGACAGGGAGAGCCCCAGGCCTGGGGCGTGCAGAGAGAAGCAGGCTCCTTAGGGCTTGGGGAAATAGCACCGCCGGTCTGCATCTGTGGGACCCGCTCGAGGAGGTTCATCTGCGGAGGGCGCTCTGTTGTCGACTGTCACCGAGCAGAAGCGGAAAGGCTGTGACTTGAAGGCTGGGTTTAGGCAGGCACCCTGGGCAGCCTCAGCTCAGGGTCCATGTGCGGGTCGCTCCCTGACTCAGGAGGAAA
>NW_011494921.1:1512706-1515171 GCF_000754665.1 Bison bison bison | reverse complement strand
CCCGGCTGCCACTTCCCGGCGCGAGGGCATCTCTGACTGCGGGCAGCCCTGGGGTGCCGGGAAGAAGCTGTCCTGTCCCCGCTGGGCCAGGCACTCCAGCCCTGCCCTGCGTTTGTCAGGACGTCCCGGGCGTGTTCATCCCCTTCTGCCGCCCCCCAGGCTCTGTCCTCCGTGTGGGGGGCTGGGGGGCCCCCTTCTGAGGAGCTTAGGTTTTCCTTATTCCAGTCGGGGTCCCTGTGCCCAGGTCACCGAGGTCCTATTTATGTGTCTGGTTACAAATGACCAAAGCACCAGATGGTGGGATGGCATCACCGACTCCATGGACATGAACTTAGGCAAACTCTGGGAGCTCGTGAGGGACAGGGATGCCCGGCACGCTGCAGGCCATAGGGTCGCAAGGAGTCGGACACAACTGAGCGACTGAACAACAGCCAAAGCCCTAGAATGGGCAGCTCGTCATCGTAACTAAGTGGGGTGATCCTTGGGACGAGGGATGCGGGGGTGATGGGCGCCCGCTGCTCTGCGCCCGCACGGTGAGTCCAGGGCGTCCCGGGGGGGCCGTCGTGTGAGAGGCCCTCTCCCGACGGCAGCGGGAGCAGCCGCATGTGGGCCAGGTGGTCCTGCCTTCCGTCCCGTTCGAGAGCGAATCCGAGCCCAGGAAGGGATTTCCGATCTTGGTCTGGCCTCCCGTTCGCCCCAGGGTGTCTCTGACTCTGCCCCGATTGGTGGAGCCCTTTTGAGCCCGTGCTGAGGAGCGTGAATCTGATTCAGAACTCGTAGGAAACCATTACAGTTTTCTGTAAGGGGAAGTTGTAAGATCACAATCAGTCCTTCAGGAAATATTATTCATAATTTACTGAGAATTTGAGCATTTGCTGCATGCCTGGCACTGTGCCACTCTGCTTATCACCCACGGTCTGAGTGGGCCACCTTGTCTCTTGGTGAGGAAGAAGGGAGCTAGGGAAGATAAGGAAGGGAGAGCCTCGAGCGCGGTGCCCGGCCAGCGGGAGACGTTCAGTGAGGACCTGCTCTGCCCTTCGCCCCCTCCCGCCGCGCGGCATCTGCGCGGTGGTGGGCGCGGCAGGGCTCAGGATCCCTCGTGCGGATGGAGATGACGGTGCAGAGCCCGGAAGTGCTCTCGGGCCCTTCCTTTGGCTCTCGGGCCTTGAGGCCGTCTCTGACCTTGCTCCTCCAGCACCAGCAGTGTCGGCATCACCTGGGACTTGTTAGAAAACCTGCATCTTTATGAGAGGTTCAGGTGGCTCGCTTGCGCAGTGAGGCTGAGAAGCGCTCGTCTCTGAACAGTGTAGGCGAGTCAGATTCCCGTACCTGGCACCGTGCAGCGCTCAGAGGTGTTGAGTATCCTGGGTGGTTGAGTTCGTGTGTGTTTCTTTTTAAGTGTAGCTCACTTGTGGCTCAGACAAGAGAAGGTGGAGCTCAACTATGTTCAGGAAAGAAAGGAAGAGGGACGAGTTCAGCCAAGTCCAGGAATGGCCCTGGACCTGGGCTCTAAGTCTTGAAAAGCGAGGCAGACGAAGGCTGTCGAGTGTGGCAGTGACTGTACCAGAGAGGGGGCCGTGGGCCTCCCCTCCCACCCGCCGAGATGGGGAGAGTCTCCCCCCGGCGGCTCCCCAGGGCCCAGGGTCCTGTGGGCACCGGCTCAGCACCCGGAGCGGGCTTCATCCTGCCTTGAACCTGGAATCGAGCCGAAGTCCTAGGATGTGACCCCAGGAGGCTGCCCCCGGAGGCTGTGAGATGTGTGGGGGGTTAGGGCCTCGTGGCTCAGTGGCCCTGGACAGGCTCCCCAGGAGAGGCGGGCTGTGCGCCTGGCAGGCGGGGTACAGCTGGCGATGGATGGCCCAGCCGGGGCGGGGAGGGCGCAGCGAAGCTGGGGGTCAGGGTTGACCCAGGGGCGGGCGGGCTCGCCAGAGTGGCATGGGGGGAGGTCCGAGGCCCGGGGGTCGCAAAGACAGCCAGTGCGCTCACTGAAGGTCCTGAGCAGGGGGTGACCCCGAAAGTGACGTGGGGGGCAGGCAAGTGGGGGAGGTGGGGAGTGTGCGGTTGACTGGGAAGAGGAGGAACACAGAAACCCACCTTAGATCTGGGGGAGAATGGGTGCGTGGGATGCTTGTACATGTATGGTTGAGTTCACTGTTCACCCCAGCCTGTCACACCATTGTTTGGTTATCAGCCGTGCCCCACTACAAAAGAGAAAGTTTAAAAAGCAAAACCGCCGGTGACCCTCAGCGTGACTGTGAGAGACAGTCCGGGCGGCTGAGACCTTCTAGCACAGGGCTGAGCACTCCAGGTGTGAGACCTTCGCTTAAATGACAGTGGCCCGAGTGGGGAGTCAACTGATCGGCCTTGCTGACCCGGGCCGAGGGTTGAGCAGGACCGCAAGGCTGGAAGGGACAGGGCGAGGGGCCGCGCGGTACGCTTCCGGCCTCGGTCCTGGGCAGGGCCGC
>NW_011494921.1:1489953-1512600 GCF_000754665.1 Bison bison bison | reverse complement strand
GGGGGCCTGGGGAGCCCTGAGGGGCCTTCATCTTGGTCTAACCCATCTCTGACCTTGGCGCTCGACTCGCAGCAGTGCTGGCATCACCCGAGAGCCTGTTAGGAGTGCAGACCCCACCCCAGACCCGCCCACCGAGCGGCGCCTTTGCATTCATTTTCCAGGTCACGCTGTGCACACTTAAGCAGCAGGCCTGGGGCTTCCCGGGCGCAGTGGGGACGTCACCTCCCCGTGCAGGGGGTGCAGGCTGACCCCTGGTCAGGGGGCTAAGATCCCGCACCCTGTGGCCGAAAACCCAAAACGGAAGGCAGAGGCCACATTGTAACAAGTTCAAAAAACACTTTAAAATCGGTCCACATCAAAAAAGGCTGAGCGCCAAAGAACTGATGCTTTTGAACTGTGGTGTTGGAGAAGACTCTTGAGAGTCCCTTGGACTGCAAGGAGATCCAACCAGTCCATTCTGAAGGAGATCAGCCCTGGGAGTTCTTTGGAAGGAATGATGCTGAAGCTGAAACTCCAGTACTTTGGCCACCTCATGTGAAGAGTTGATTCATTGGAAAAGACTCTGATGCTGGGAGGGATTGGGGGCAGGAGGAGAAGGGGACGACAGAGGGTGAGATGGCTGGATGGTATCACTGACTCGATGGACGTGAGTCTGGGTGAACTCCGGGAGTTGGTGATGGACAGGGAGGCCTGGCATGCTGCGATTCATGGAGTCGCAGAGTCGGACACAACTGAGTGACTGAACTGAACTGAACATCAAAAAAAAAAAAGGTAGAACAGGAATTGTTTTTTGAAAAGGAAGCAGGCCAGGGCAGTCTAGCCCCTTCCCTGGCTCCTTTGGGGTCTAAAGGCCTTATTAGCCGGGTGCACTCCCACCATGGGCTTCCCTGGTGGCTCAGCTGGTAAAGAATCTGCCTGCAATGTGGGAAACCCAGGTTCAACCTCTGGTTCAGGAAGATCCCCTGGAGAAGGGAATGGCTACCACTCCAGTGTTCCTTCCTGGAGAATCCCATGACAGAGGCTGCAGTCCACGCGGTCACAAAGAGTCAGACGTGACTGAGGACTGACACGTCACTTCCCCCAAAGAGCAGAGCAGAGCCTCGCAGGGCCCTGGGCACCCAGCAGAGCAGCGTGAGCTGAGAAGCTCGGGTCCGTAACGGTTACTGCAGGGAAGAGGAGAAAGGAGCTCTCCTGTCAAATGAATAAAAGTTAAAACAAAAAATTCAAGAATGGCAAAGAAAAAAAAAACCCTCCACACTGGGAGAATAAAGGGGGCATTCACAGAGCCTGGGCGGGTTGGTGTGAGGACGAGTCACCCACCCTAATCGCGCTGTTTAGGGAACAGACGTTCCCGCTGCTGCAGGTAGCGCACAGCTGCAGACTTGCTTCACCCCTCATCTCCCAGAAGACAAAGACACTTGCAATTAAAGTTTTGAAATGCAAGGTTATTTCTTCATTTTCCCTTGGGCCATATGTTTTCTAGGAGCAGAGATAATACATGCATTGTGAGCCGAGTAAGAAAGAGAGATGAGCAGAAATCAATAGACCTTTGATATGCTCTTGTCTGAGTAAGATTTTTTTTTAATGAGCTTATCTGGAATCAAGGTGATCAGGGGGGAAAAGATGCTGATGGGGCCATAAAACCAACTTTCAAGACAGCTCGTGAAGTCGACTGTATTGTTTGGTAGATCGAAATGGTGACTATGCCCAGACTTCTAAAAGGCCACAATTACTCTACATTTTTACGGGTTTTTTTTTTTTTCCAATTAAATCTGACCTGAGTCAGATTTTTGTTTCTGTGTGCAGTATCTATTTTTAAAAAATCTCATAGCAAAATGGTTAAGATAGTAAATTTTGTTATGAGTATTTTATCTCGGTTAAACTTTAAAATTAAAAAAGTCTTATGACAAATTATTTCCTCCCTGATGATAAAAATAGCACGGAGTGCTTATTATTTCAAGTGTTATGTCCACTGGGAACCTGCAGTCTGTATCTCACAGTCCTGAAGCTGCAGGTACATGTTAACTCATGATGTGGATAAACTATGTCACCAGTTGTGTGGATTTAGACTTCCCGTTAACCTGACTTGTTCCCTCACTTCATGCAGGTCTCCACTCAAAAGTCACCTTATCAGTGAGGCTCCCCTCGTAATTCCATCACCTTATCCTGTTTCATTTTTCCATCGTGATTCCAGCCAGATTCCATCGCATGTTTGCTTCCTGTCATTCTTCTCCCAAGGACTGTAAGCAAGGACTCTCTGGCTAATATCTACCATGTCCACAAAACTTAAAATTGTCTCTGGCACATAGGATGTGTTCAATCAGCATTTGGGGAGTAAATGAATGCAGTGTGTCCCACTTTTAGGTTGTAAACTGGCCAATCACGTCTTACTTAAATGCTAAACCTCCTTGATTATTTTCTAGAGAACCACGCAGTGATGCTGTTTAGATTGGGAAAGTTTTTCTTCAATAGGACACTCAAGGATTTCTTTCAAGATGGTGAAAATGAATCCAAGGGTCCTACAGCCCTCTGGTAACAATTCTGGTCCTATATAATGAGTCAGTCCTGTTGACAGCTAAGTCTAGTCCCGTGCACAAGTCTGGGCAAAATGAAATCACCCCATAAGAATGGATAAAGGACTTAGGCAGATATTTCTCTAAAAGTGGCCAATAGGCACATAAAATAGATATTCAGCATCATTGATCATTAGGGACATGCAGGTCACAAGCACACTGAGTGGCCCGTGGCTAAGGTTCGGTGCTCCCAATGCAGGGGGTCCAGGTTCGGTCCCTGCTCCATGAACTAGATCCCACATGCTGCAACTAACAGCTAGTGCTGCAAATACACAAATTAATTAATTATGAAAAACCACTCTCATTAGGATCACTTACCAAAAGAAATGAAAAGTAACAAGTGTTGGCAAAGACATGGAGAAGCTGGAAGCCTCGCGTTTCTGCTGAAAGTGTCAGTCACTCAGTTGTGTCCGTTTCTTTTTTGACCCCGTGGACTGTAGCCCTCCAGGCTCCTCAGTTCAAGGAGTTCTCCAGGCAAGAATACTGGAGTGGGTTGCCACTCCCTTCTCCAGGGATCTTCCCTACCCAGGGATTGAACCTCTGTCTCCTGCACTGCAGGCAGATTCTTTACCAGCTTGTGCATTTCTGCTGGGAATGGATTAAGACAGTGCAGAAACCGTGGGGGGATGCCTGGCAGCTCCTCTAAGAGCTGAACACGGAACGACTGTGTGACTCGGGTGTGACTCCAGAGAACCGAAAGCAGCAACCTCAGCAGGTTCCTGTGTGCCGGTGCTCACTGCCGCTCACAGCAGCCCCGTCACAACAGGGAGATGGAAGCAACCCACACACCCACCCACAGACGGACGGCTAAGCAAACTGACTCATTCATACAATGGGGCATCATTCTGCCATCAAAAGGAACGAAGTTCCCACATAGGCTACAACACGGACGAACCTTGAAGACCAGGCCAAGTGAAATAAGCCAGACACAGAGACAAGTCCTGTATGATCCCACTTACGCGGGGCGCCTAGAAAGTCAAGTTCACAGAGACAGGAGGCAGAAAGAGGTTGCCAGGGGCTGGAGGAAATATGGCAGTGTTCTTTAACTCCAGGGCTCCCAGACAGCGGTGAGAAGGAGGAGGTACTGTGTAGTGCCTAAGAGAGTTTCTGTTTGGGGTGGCACGAATGTTCTGCTGAGACCATAGTGATGGTTGTACATCATGAGTCTAATTATCGCCACTAACTGTATACACTAAGAAATGGTTCAAATGGCAAATTATGTTATGTATATATATACATGCATTTTTAAATATATACATAACATTTTTACTTTTCAAAGGGCTGACGTGAAAGAGCCAAATTTAGTGTTTCCAGATGGAGACAGCCCTTTATCCCCTCCTTAAAAAGAGCCTCTTTCTTCGCCCTCCTCCATGACTGAGACTCCCTGCCTCGTGCGCTCACGCCTGCTTTTGGCCTGGCCGTCCCGTCACTGAGACGCTGGTCATCCCCCGATCAGACACTGTGCATCGTCAGAAGGAGCGTACGCCTTCTTATCGGCCTTTCTCACGCCACCACTCTCTGCAGTGTGCTCCAAGTGTGGGAAAGTGTGAGTCGCTCAGTCGTATCTGACTCTTTGACCCCATGGATGGCAGCCTGCCAGGCTCCTCTGTCCATGGGATTCTTCAGGCCAGAATACTGGAGTGGGTGGCCTCTTCCTCCTCCAGGGGATCTTCCCGACCCAGGGATCAAACCCTCGTCTTTTGCACTGGCAGGCGGGTTCTTTACCATGTGAGCCACCAGGGAAGCCCCAGGGTGCTGCTAAAAGGCCCCCCTTTCTTTCCCAGCTGCTACATCCTCCTGGTCCACTCCCTGGCCCCCAGCCCCGGGGCCCGCACCCCTCGGGGTCTCCCTCCTCTCCTCCTCCTCCTGCCAAGCATCCTTGGCTCCTCTGCTCCTCACCCCTGCCCCCTAGCTTTGGGGTCCTCCCGCTAAGATCTCTTCCCCTGTGTCCCAGGCAGGGTGCCCTCCCCTTCCTGTTCCTGTGACCAGTGAGGGCTGTGTCCAGGCACTTCCTGGAACCTGATCTTCGGCAGACCAGGCCCTGCAACATTGTGGGGTCCCCACCTGCTAGTTTTCTCTCCTCAGTGCCTGTGGGGTCCGGCGCTGCACACTTTGAGACGGTGGGATGGGCCCACGGCCTTGTCCTACACAAGCCTGTCCCTTGCACGGGCATGTGAGAGCTCAGGAAAGGTGTTCTTGAAGGTGTGATGACAGTAGAGCTTTTTAAGAGATGGGTGCTTTCTGTCATTAAACCCTAGACCAAGCTGAAATTCCCCTTCTGGTCATACCACATGAAAAGTCACTTTACAAGGTAAGGCGGATGACTCAGGCAGAGAAGTGACTGGCCTTACTCTGGTGTCTGCAAGTGAGGAGGTCAGCTCCCAACCCCATTATGGGGAGTGGTCTGTATAAGGGGAGGGGGTGGATTCCTATTAGTGGTTTTCAGTGAGTCTAGTAGTTGACCAGCCGTGATGAGTGCCTTCAAGCTGAAGTTTTGAATACTCTTTACCGCTGGAAACATTCATAAAACGCATTTTAGAATGTCCTAAATCCCTCAGTAGCAGCTCAGTTATTAATACATTATCAATAGTAGTCACAATGTCATCCTTTTCTTCACATTCTTCTCAAACTAGACACATCTTTTCACGTTGTACCAATCAGAGAATAGTTGAGCCTCAATTTTAGCAGCAGAATTTTTTTTTTCAAGAGTCGATAATTTTTTTTTCAAGAGTCATATGTAAAATATGTTTCTGTAAATGCAATTGTGGCTTCCCTGGAGACTCTTTGGTAAAGAATCCACCTGCCAATGCAGGAGACGTGGGCTCAGTCCCCAAGTTGGGAATATCCCCTGGAGAAGGGAGTGACTACCCACTCCAGTCTTCTTGCCTGGGAAATCCCCTGGACAGAGGAGCCTGGCGGGCACGGGGTCTCAAAGAGTAGGACACCACTTAGCCACTAAACGACAACAACAAAGGGAACTGGAGTATTCTAGATGTCAGGGAGCTTTCTGTTTAAACCCTCTGATTCTCTGTATTGCATCATGACTTAGACCATGCACCTGGCTTGTATAATGTGAGGTCTTCACACAGTTCAGTGGTCTCCCAGGGAGTGCTTAGGGTGATCTGTTGGGGTGCGTGGTTCAGTTCAGTTCAGTCACTCAGTCGTGTCCGACTCTGCAACCCCATGGACTGCAGTACGCCGGGCTTCCCTGTCCATCACCAACTCCCTGAGTTTACTGAAACTCACATCCATCGAGTTGGTGATGCCATCCAACCATCTCATCCTCTGTGGTCCCCTTCTCCTCCCTCCTTCAATCTTTCCCAGCATCAGGGTCTTTTCAAATGAGTCAGCTCTTCACATCAGGTGGCCAAAGCATTGGGGTGCACAGGAGATCCCCAAAGGCTGCCTATTTATTTTCTTCATCTCTTTCATCAGTAACATATCATCTTCACAGGTGCCTGTGTAATGTTCTGAAGTATGAAATGTGAAGCTTGGGTTTGTGCAAAGAAAAAGTGTGAGTTTTCCTCTGTAAACCGTGAGCTTGAAGTGCTGTCTGTTGAGTTTTTTAAAGTGGAAACATCTAGCAGGGCGTTTGGATATCCCTCGATTCTGACCCTGTTGACAGCAATCCCTGGCAGGATCTCCCAGCCCCTTTCTCAGCAGAAGCTTGGAGTCAGCTCACCCCACACCCAGCTTCGGCCGCCATCACCGACTGAAGCCCCAGACAGAAACCACCGCAGTGACTCTGGCCACCTGCCACGATCTCAGTCCCATGAGAAAGCACTGCTTTATGTGAAGTCAAACAGGCTTTAAAAAAAATAAACCTTTTCGATTAAAAACATGTTTTTTCTGGGAATCCCCTGGCTGTCCAGTGGTTAGGGCTCTGCACCTCCCACTGCAGGGGGCACAAGTTCGAGTCCTAGTGAGGGAACTAAGATCCTGCACATCTTGCAGAGAGGCAAAAAAAAACAAACCACGTTTTCCAGTCACCAGAAACACTCTGATGTCAGCTTGTGTGATCACGGCTGCTGCTAAGTCACTTCAGTCGTGTCCGACTCTGTGCGACCCCATAGATGGCAGCCCACCAGGCTCCCCCATCCCTGGGATTCTCCAGGCACAGCCAGGTTAAAACTAAACGGGGAAGGTGCATCCAGAAGCTGGCAGGGCTTCGGGATGTCCCTGCGAATCCCTGCTCTTCTGCACCCTGTTTCTGCCAACACGCCTTCCCCTCCGTTCCCCCATCAGGGGACGATCTGATAGAAGGAACCCGGCTCGCCGATTCAGCCCAGGGGCGTGGTTAACCCCGCTGCCAGCGGCCACCAGCTAGGGCGCGCATCACTGAGGCCAAGTCGCTGGGGGACTGAGGTGGGGCCCCACCTCAGTCCCCCAGCGACTTGGCCTCAGTGGGAAGAAGCACAGGCTTCGTTTTCACTTGCCATTGCTGCCTTGCCGGGCTTTCCCGGTGACTCAGTAGGTAAAGAATCTGCCTGCAACATAGGAGACTTGAGTTCGATCCCTGGGTCAGGAAGATCCCCTGCAGAAGGAAATGGCCACCCACTCCAGCATTCTGGCCTGGGGAAGTCCCAGGGACAGAGGAGCCTGGCGGGCTACAGTCCGTGGGGTCGCAAAGAGTCAGACACGACTGAGCAACTAAATCACCACATCACTACATCATTTGCACAAATTGCCCCTTCGCATCCTCACTGCGGTCGGAGGGGTACAATGATTCGCCCCATTTTATAGGCAAAGAGACAGAGACTCAGAAGTGACTTATCCCCACCTTGTCCTCAGGTTGTAGAAAAGCAGACAGTTTTAAATGTCGGACCGACCTGGAAGTTCGGTTCGGAGAGCTGCCCTGGATGGAAGAGCCGTAATGGGAAGCCCGCCCCGCCCTTCCTGACCGGTGGAGCCACCTGGCCAGGCGTCCCCTCTGTCTTCACTGGCGCCCTGGTACCACCACCCTTCCTTCTCCAGGGGCTCGCCCAGCCCCAGCCTCTGCTCTGCTAAATCCTTACATTCTGGCTCCTCAGACTTGACTTCAGTTAGTGTTTCATTTTTCTATTTTCTATGGAAACCTGCCTTATCTGATTTGCAAGCTTAAAATGACTCCTCTATGACATCCACTTCCAGGTCTGAACTGTTAACCAAGAAGTCTGATGGTGGATGCTTTCTTTCCAGTAACAGACATATGACTGTGCCATATTCGAGACTATAAAGCTGGATAAAATAGAGAAGGGGCTGGAAGCTTCTCGAGAAAAGGAGATAAGAAAGGGACCAAACTTAACAGGTCCCCCAGAACATCCCAATTTCAAGGGTCTGTGTTTGGACTCACTAATTGAAGTGTTCAGAGGGGAAACCCTAGACCTTGTCTCTGGCCTGACTCCCCAGCCAGCCGAGCAGAGACGTGGACGAGAAGGAACGCAGGCCTCTGTTCGCAGGCCTGTGACTCAGCCCTTTGCTGTATTTGTTGTTTATTTGTTTCTAAGAACGAAAAGCTTCTCTCTGAAAGGCTTCAGAGAAAACAAATCTCCTGGCGTGAAATCCTCATAGTAAAGCCATTTTCTTGATGTTCTGGGGAACAGGGCTCTCTAGTAGTTGATTTCTGGGTGAGAGCACTTTCAATTTTTACTTTCTTTAAGGATATTTTTTTTTCAAAGGCTGTAAGTCTATTGAGTGTTGTTTTCACATTCAGTAGTTCCTCCCTTAAGAAAAACCACCTCTTTCAGTTAGACTGTAACAATCAGAAATGTGATACAATCTTTACTTAATTTACAGCCAGATTCTCAAATACAGTCATGGATGATATTTTATAAAATAAAATCTATGGAAAATCCCTCATTTGTTCTTCTGGGTTGAGTTCTTTTCTTCTTGATTTGAAAGAAGGAGCCAAGCTTCTTTCTGTTTTGTTACATGTCAGCATGAATTTTCAGTAGAGCAGAAAAGTAATTTTAGGATTCATAATGCCTTTCGGTACAATTGGGTTGATTTAACTGCACGAAAAATAAATATTTAAGTCAATCTTCCCTGCAGGATTCCAAATACAGATCCTCCAATCTCTGCCACTCTACTCAGAGAAATGTTTTGTTTCTTCAGCTTGGAGTTTTTCAGGATTAGACCTAACATGGCATTGCATTGGGAAACAAATTCAATAAATCCACGGAGCTTTATAAACACAATTTTGATTTACAATTTATTATCTCCCAAAGCCTTGCATAGACTGTAGACATGCTTATTCCAGAACAGTCTGTCAGCCATTAAAATTAAATAGCAGCTTGTACGCCCTGAAACGAATATCGACATGACACAAAACACAAAAGAAAGTGAGGTAACAGATGGCCAATACGCTAGATGCATTGTCTTAACTGCTTTTTTAATTTTAATTTTAACTTCTTTTTTTCTAAGACTCTCCAAGGAATGTATATGGGCAGGGGAGAAGAAAGGGGGAAACGTAAAAGATATTTGCTATAAACAGCCTCTAGGGATCCTTCTACACTCAGGAGCTGTCTGTCAAAAAGCAGAAGTTAGTCAATGCAAACTCTGCGGGCCAGACATTACTTTTGTAGTTTACTGATTAAGCCTGTATTAGGGCCCTGTCAGCACATGCGTGGTTTTTACAAGGCTTCTAAGTACCCTGAATCAAAGCCTATTCCCCAAACACAAGCGCTGTGACAGACCTAACGTTGAATTTATGTGACCGTACCCTTTATTCCATAAATAGTTGAGAAGTCGTTCTGCTTTATTTGTTTAATGAAAACAAGGAGGGGTCAAAAGCCCTGTTGTTTTAGAGGGAAACAAGTCGATCCTGAAGGCAAACGAGACAAAAATGTAGATAACTAGAATCTATACCGCTCAAATTGGTTACCAAAGGCCGTCTGTTGCTCCGTCTTGGGCAAAGAGACGAGACTGGAGGTGGTTGAGAAAATCACCCCGTTTACTGAAAATCCACCGCCTTATGCTGAATCCCGGCTCCCACTGCTCCCCGCCACCCACCCCATTCCCTGGGAGATTGCTTCTGAAATACTTAGGTAGGAACATATTTTCATCTAATTCCTGCCTTATGAGGACTGTTACCAATGATAAGAGCTGCCATCTTTGGTTTCAGGGGGAGATTGTTTTCCGGTCGCTGTGTCCCACTCTTTGCAACCCCATGGGCTTCAGCACGCCAGGCTCCCCTGTCCTTCCCTGTCTCCCCGAGCTTGCTCAAACTCATGTCCATTGAGTTGGTGATGGTATCTAACCATGTCATCCCTTGCCGCTCACTTTTCCTTCTGCCTTCGTTCTTTCCCAGCATCAGGCTCTTTTCTACTGAGTCCACTCTTTGATCAGGTGGCCAAAGTACTGGAGCTTCAGCATCAGAGGACGGAGTCAGGCCCACATTCTGAGCAGCGGGAGGAAAGGGCCAAAGGACCACGAGCTTGAGAGGCCTGAGGGCTCTCCCAGCGCTGGTGAAATGAGGGATGTCAGAACTAGAACCCAAAGGAAAAAGGAGGGTTGGACTGGGAGGGGCTGGGGGCGTCCACTCATTCACACCAGAAATGCCCCTCTGTGGATGTGGGCCATCTGGACAGAGGCTGGTATCCAAAAGACCCAGCTCTGGCTCGCCGGAGACCAAGCCTAAGAAGGTGGGGTTTGGGGACGTGGGAGCAGGGAGGCCACAGGCAGGGCTGGCCTGGCCTTCAGCACCAAGGGACAGGTCCCCAGGGGGTCAGCCAGAGGGGCAGCCCAGGGCGTCCAAGGTCTAGAGTTCCCACTAGTTACAAACGCAGGGACTGCAGTGCAGAGGGAGAGCCGTGGGATCCTGGACATGGAGCGTGGGATCAGAGTGAGACCAGCACAAAAAAGCGAGTTTTACGTGCTGTGTGAGCCCCAGGGATCCACAAATCCTCTACTAAGAAGGCCCATCATAGTGCTGCAAGTGGAGGAAAAGAAACAGCTTCTTGGAGGCAAAGAGCAAAGAACAAGGGTTAAGTCAGTTCAGTGGCTCAGTCGTGTCCGACTCAGTGCATCCCCGTGGACCCCAGGCCTCCCTGTCCATCTCCAACTCCTGGAGCTTACTCAAACCCAACCATCTCATCCTCTGTCGTCCCCTTCTCCTCCTGCCTTCAATCTTTCCCTACATCAGGGTCTTTTCCAGTGAGTCAGTTCTTCCTATCAGGTGGCCAAAGTATTGGTGCTTCAGCCTCAGCATCAGTCCTTCCAATGAATATTCAGGACTGATTTCCTTTAGGATGGACTGGTTGGATCTCCTTGCAGTCCAAGGGACTCTCAAGAGTCTTCTCCAGCACCACAGTTCAAAAGCATCAATTCTTCGGCTCTCAGCTTTCTTTATGGTCCACCTCTCACATCCATACATGACCACTGGAAAAACCATAGCTTTGACTAGGTGGACCTTTGTTGGCAAAGTAATGTTTCTGCTTTTTAATATGCTGTCTAGGTTGGTCATAGCTTTTCTTTCAAGGAGCAAGTGTCTTTTAATTTCATGGCTGCAGTTACCATCTGCAATGATTTTGGAGCCCAGGAAAATAAAGTCTATCACTGTTTCCATTGTTTCCCCACCTATTTGCCATGAAGTGATGGGACCAGAGCTATGCTCTTAGTTTTCTGAATGTTGAGCTTTAAGCCAACTTTTTCACTCCCCTCTTTCACTTTCATCAAGAGGCTCTTTAGTTCCTCTTTACTGTTTGCCAAAGGGTGGTGTCATCTGCATATCTGAGGTTATTGATATTTCTCCCGGCAATCTCGATTCCAGCTTGTTCTTCATCCAGCCTAGCGTTTCTCATGAGGTACTCTGCATAGAAGTTAAATAAGCAGTGTTGACATACTCCTTTTCCTATTTGGAACCAGTCTGTTGTTCCATGTCCAGTTCTAACTGGAGCTGCTACAGATTTCTCAGGAGGCAGGTCAGGTGGTCTGATATTCCCATGTCTTGAAGAATTTTCCACAGTTTGTTGTGATCCACACAGTCAAAGGCTTTGGCATAGTCAATAAAGCAGAAGTAGATGTTTTTCTGGAACTCTCTTGCTTTTTTGATGATCCAATGGATGTTGGTAATTTGATCTCTAGTTCCTCGGCCTTTTCTAAATCCAGCTTGAACATCTGGAAGTTCACGGTTCACGTACTGTTGAAGCCTGGCTTGGAGAATTTTGAGATTTACTTTGCTAGTGAGATGAGTGTAATTGTGCGGTAGTTTGAGCATTGTTTGGCATTGCCTTTCTTTGGGATCAGAATGAAAACTGACCTTTTCCAGTCCTGTGGCCACTGCTGAGTTTTCCAAATTTGCTGGCATATTGAGTGCAGCACTTTCACAGCATCACCTTTTAGGATATGAAATAGCTCAGCTGGAATTCCGTCACCTCCACTAGCAAGGGAGGAAAAAAAGAACAAGGGAGGAAAAACAACAACGACAGAGTGTATCCAGTCTCCTCCAGAAGGTGCGGGCCTCCTCAGGAGTTTTCTAGATGCTTCTTATTTACCCTCAAAGCACATTTCCTTGGGGCTTCCCTGGGGGCTCAGACGGTAAACAATCTGCCTGCAATGCGGGAGACTGGGTTCGATCCCTGGGTCGGGAAGATCCCCTGGAGAAGGGATAGGCTACCCACTCCAGTATTCTTGCCTGGAGAATCTCATGGACAGAAGAGCCTGGCGGGCTACAGTCCTTGGGGTTGTAAAGACTCAGACATGACAGAGAGACTCACACACACACATTTCATGAACCATATCTATGTACGTATGTTGCCTTATAAGTTGTATGTTGATTGTTATTTTGAAAGTTTGAAGGTGTACTGCCAAGTATCTAATGTAACTCAGGAACGAAGTAGGGATCAGTCTAAGTTCTACCTTAAATTAGATTAATACCAGAATTGTCTGCCTCACCACAGTCAATTTTCCCAGTAGCAGAATTACTGATGTAACCTGAAAGACTGGTAATCCTATAGCGGTGTGAAACAGACATGTCAGTTCTGCAATGATGAAGACGTTCTGGAATTAGACATCAGTGCTGGTTGCATAACTTTTTGAATATACAAAAAAAAAAGCCCACTGAATCATAACCTTTGAAAGGGGAAATTTCATAGTATGTGAATTATCTCTCAGTACTTTAAAAAGAAGACATGTCCAGGTGTAAAGTCACAATTAGCTTAGGAGACAGAGATGAATATTAAAGAATAATCTGTGAAAATCTGTTTAAGAGTTAGGACATCTGGTCACCTCTGGAATCACAGCTTCCCTGTTTTTGCCAGGGTGACACTCCTGGGCTAGAGGGCGGATGGGCGGAATGAATCAGAGCCCTGCGCCTGAACGTGTAAACAAACTGTTCGCATATTCAGGTGGCTGATGCTTACCAGATGCCAGGGTTCGGAGCCCAGCTCCCAGCCCACAGGGGCACCTGACAGAGCTCTGGCTGCTGCTTCAGGAGGAGCCCTTTCAGCAAATTCCCCTAAAAAGAACCTGTGTACGTGACCCAGACAAAGCCTGCGCCTATCTTACAGAGACTTGCAGTTTTCTTACCGGTTAGAAGCAATCGGCCTTGATCATCTGAAATACCGTCCAACGCACATTTCTCTGGTTTGCTTTGTCATCACCATGGCAGGAGCGCTTGCATGCCATCAGGCTTAAACGGAGCCTTTCTGTGAAACAGAATCTGCATTGACTGCATCCAGCTTCACCCTCGCCTCTGCATCTCTCCTCCGTGCACACGTTGCTGTGCAGACGCAGAGACACGGGCTCGGATAAAAACAGGAAAAGACCCCAGAGAGCAGAGGCGGGGCAGTTTCTGTTAGGTCATATTTACCAGTGTCCACGGGGCTCACTGGAGAAGGCAATGGCACCCCACTCCAGGACTCTTGCCTGGAAAATCCCATGGACGGAGGAGCCTGGTGGGCTGCAGTCCATGGGGTCGCTAGGAGTTGGACATGACTGAGCGACTTCACTTTCACTTTTCACTTTCACGCATTGGAGAAGGAAATGGCAACCCACTCCAGTGTTCTTGCCTGGAGAATCCCAGGGACCGGGGAGCCTGGTGGGCTGCCGTCTGGGGTCACACAGAGTCGGACATGACTGAAGCGACTTAGCAGCAGCAGCACGGGGCTCACTGCCCTGATCCTGCGAGCCTGTCTCGTGGTGGATGCTTGGGGAACGTCGGTCCCGTTACCCAGGTCCACGGAGAGTGTCAGACGGCCTTGGAACCAAGTCCAGATACAGCCTTCCCGGCACCCTGGCTCCGGAAACACGTTTGACGCTCTCGTTGACCTCAGAGGAACTGTCCCTGGCCGCAGCCCCCCAGAAGCTCTTTGCCTGGCCTGGGGGAGGTCAGGGAGGCCCTTACTGGCTGCGTCCTGCACGCCCTACTTACTCTTTTCTTAATTTTTACTTTTTGGCCATGTCTCATGGCGTGTGAGATCTGTTTCCTGACCGGGGATCGAACCCGGGCCCCCTGCTTTGGACGCAGAGTTTGCACCACCGGACCACCAGGGAAGTCCCTCTTTTCCGGTTTTAAATTTAGTTTTGGCTGTGCTGGGTCTTCGTTGCGGCCCGGGTTTTCTCTACTCGCAGCCCGCGGAGGCTGCCCCATTTGCGGTTCGAGGGCTTCTCTTGCAGAGCTTAGGCTCCGCGTGCGGCTTCGGGAGTCGCGGTTCCCGGCTCTAAAGCGCAGGCTCAGTCGCTCTGGTTCACGGGCTCAGCTGCTCCGCGGCATGTGGATCTTCCCAGACCGGGGATCGAACCTGTGTCCCCGGCGTTGGGAGGAGGTTCTTCACCGCTGAGCCACCGGGAGCCCCGGCTGATGTCTGCCCTGTGAGCCGGTGCTCACTCACAGCGCGCAGGGAGGGCCCGCTGCCCCCCTTGCAGCCCACCGTGGAGAGCCAAAGCCCCTTGAGAGCAAGGTGGTGACTGCGGACCCCAGCCCAGCAAGGCCCTGCGCCTCGGTGTGTGCACGCACCGTCTGCGCTGCTGACCCCGGGCCTCCGTGTCTCCCTTGGGTCTGTAACTCGACTGCCTGCTTGTCAACAGGGGTGTGTGTTGTTTTTCTCTAACAGAGACAGCTGATAAGGGAAAGAGCTTTACTGTGGCAAACTGATAAGAATCTGGGTGAATGCAGGGTACTTGGCTTTTGTTTTGCTTTGCTTAGATGAGCAAATGTGGAAATTATTATTGGTGTTAGAATCATGCAGAAAGGAGACCGAAGTTCAAAAAGCTGAAGCGGCTCATGGACATCTCCCGAGCCGGCGGGCCCGCGGTGCTCCGGACTCCAGGTCACAGGCTCCCTATAACCCCTTGCTGTCCCACTTTTTAAAATTCTTTGCATGTTAAAATTTTTTTAAAGGCAAGCAGTATTAAGCATCTTTCTAAAATCATAAATAGCTTGTCAGATCACATTTCCCTTGGTATAACACACAGGCTTCCCAGATGGCTCAGAGGTAAAGAATGTGCCTGTAAAAGTCAGCAGACAAAGAGAGGCAGGTTTGATCCCTGGGTCAGGAAGATCCCCTGGAGGAGGGCATGGTAACCCACTCTAGTGTTCTTGCCTGGAGAATCCCATGGACAGGGAAGCCTGGTGGAATGCAGTCCATAGGTTGCAAAGAGTCTAGTACACGTATGAAGGTACCCCACTCTGTACTTCCCCAGTTTTTATGACCAGAGTGGACTGACCACACGGTGGATGACACAGAAGTGGGGCCACTTCTGTACGTGGTTGGTCAAAAGCAGTTTTCAACCTTCTGGGTACCATTTTTAAATTTCCTTTCAATCCATCCTGTTAGCATGAGCGTAACCGAAATATTTTTAAATACTTAAATGGATCTTGATGCCAGTATCCTTGGTTTTGTACATTCTTAGGGGAAAGAAATGAGCTAGAATAGGATAGTCATATCTTTGGCCGGGGGGCGGTATCATGCCGAGTGGCGGCAGGACGGTTTCTGGTGGCTTCCTCTGGGAAGAACTTGTGTTTAATCTCTGCCTGATGCACATTTTCTTTCTAGGTGACTTTGCAGATCACCCCTCCATGTACCAGCGAGAGGTATTACGAGCATCTTGGACAATGCTGTAAGAAATGTGAGCCAGGTTCGTGCGGCTAAACCTCCTGTTGTGGCCCTCCCAAAGTGGGTGGGACTCTTTTTTGTTTTAACCTTAGTAAATAACTGATTCTATCTTGCCAGATGAGAAATGAAATCGGATAGGCTTCTTATGGCAGTGGCAGGTAGTAATGTCTGTCACTCTGAAGACAAAAATCTTACTCTCAATAGATGAAATAACTTAAAAATCAAGAGCAGTTTCAGGAACTGGAATTAAGCACCAGTTTTCTAAAACACTATTTCTGGAGAAGGCAATAGGTTTTTTAAAAACTCTGTTTTAGAAGTTTATGATTCAAACTCTCAAAATATGCAATACAAGTCTTATTTAAAAGGATCACTTGCAGTAGTTCCCTGGTTGTTCAGTGGTTTGGGCTCCGCTCTTTCACTGCCATAGCCCAGGTTCAAACCCTGATGGGGAATTAAGATCCCGCAAGCCGTGAGGTAAGGCCAAAAAAAAAAGTATTAATTTCATAGAAATTCGCCAGGGGTAGGGTTGGGGATGGGGATGACTGTCTTTGAATCACTGCTAAAAATTGCCTAAATCCTGTTATAACTTCTCCCAAAACAGCTACTGAGGAGTAGGAGGTAAATCGGTCACCATTTCCCCAAAGTGGTTTTGACAAGGAGGTGGTCAGCTGCTTCTGTGGCCTCGGTGAGGCCCCAAGTCTAGAGGGTTCTCACTCACTCCCAGTTCTGGGGAGGGAAGAGGAGCTTTGAGGAAAAGGAGCTTACCTTATTACAAATCCTTTATAGATATTTCAGCTACAAATATTTTTTGGGTGCACAGAGTAAAGATCCATTGATTTCATGCGTATGCGTGTGTTTGTGTTTCTGAGCGTGTGTATTACTCTCTGATCAAACAAAGTTAACCGTGAACCCACAGTGTTCGTAGGACAAAAGAAACGAACTCTGCGGGTCGACAGTAAAGGGGTTTGAAGATGGAGAGGTGAGGCAGGAGATGAAGTTTCTCTTGCTTAGTCCCCAGGGAACCCCTCGAGTTCTGCAGGCACCAGTTTGAAAACTGTAGTTCTTTTCCTGAGTGAGCAGAGGTTGGGAGTGGAAAGGGCTAGGGTTTTACTTAGAAGGTCTAAAAGACTGTGGTGACCACAGGCATAGCAAACCCCAGTGAGGTTATCTGGGCCAGCCAGGAGGCCTGAGGAGCCCCTGCTGTGAGACATGACCTCTGTCTTTGGGGGACATCCTGGGACCATGTTCATGTAAAGGGTTTGGTAGGTTGGTGCTTTTGTTTTTTTCCTTGGCTACACTCTAAGACTTGCAGGATCTTAGTTCCCCGACCAAGTATCGAACCTGGGTGCTCGGCAGTGAAAATGCAGAGTCCTAACCACTGGGCTGCCAGGTAACTCCCAGATTGACTCATTTTTATTGATTTATTGGGAGGAAGCAGTTTTGATTGGCGCATGTTCCCCCTTCTAATTTAAGGAACATACATGTCTTCCAAATGCACCATTACGTCTGAGAGCGTCTGTCTGCCCTGTGGCTTGGACGAGTACCTGGACACCTGGAATGAAGAAGATAAATGCTTGCTGCACAAAGTCTGCGACCCAGGTGAGTCAGCCTGTCGGGGCAGTGTGGGTGAATGACGTTGTTGGATATGGTGATGCTCTGACTGTGGGGGCAAGGAAGACGTCTGCCCACAGACCCCCGAGGGTGTGCCTTACAGCCCAGGAGCACTGTGTTACGGCTTTTCGTATAGAACTTCTGTTCTGGAATACATCTGTTTTGTTTTGTTTTTACTGAAAGTGAAAGTGAAGTCGCTCAGTCGTGTCTGACTCTTTGCGACCCTGTGGCCTGTAGCCCACCAGGCTCCTCGGTCCCTGGGATTCTCCAGGCAAGAGTACTGGAGTGGGGTTGCCATTTCCTTCCCCAGTTTTTATTGAAGTACAGTTGCTTTAGTGTTGCGTTTGTTTCAGGGGTGTGTGTGTGTTCTTTTTCAGATTCTTTTCCCTTATAGGTTATTACAAAGCGTTGAGTGCAGTGTCCTGTGCTGAGAGTTGATCCTTGCTGGCTCTCTGTTTTACATACAGCAGTGTGTATATGTTAATCCCAGACTCCTGATTTATCTCCCCTCCTACATTTCCTCTTTGCTAACTAGGTTTGTTTCCTATGTCTGTGGGTCTCATTCTGTTTTCTAAATAAGTTCATTTGTATCATTGTTTTAGATGCCACATATAAGTGATAATATATGATATTTGTGTGTTCAGTCCTGGAAGGTATCTTACACTTGACAGAAGGTCTCCACGGCACTTCCACATATGTTGTTACTTAATTCTCACAAAACAACCCTGTGAGAAAGCTACGCTTACCCCATTGTAAAAATGAAGAAACTTACAATTATCCCATTGTAAAAACGAAGAAACTAAGAGGGAGTGAGTGATTTCTCCAAGGTTACAAATGAGAAGCAGGACTCAAAACCAGATCTTCTAACTCCCAGGTCTTTTTCCTAAACCATCCACGTCTTCCTACCTCCATAGTCTGATCTACTTAACATTACTGCTATAGGGCTTTTGCCTCAGAGCTTTTAAAAATTAAAGCTTATTTATAAGAATAGGATCAAAATATGTCTCCTGAGTCCCAACCCAGAAGCTCCTTTCCTCCCCTTTTTTTCCATCTTTCATTCAGGTCATCTGTTAAGGAAGCCACGCCGTTAGTCCTGTGGGGTTTCCACTGTCAGGGCTTTGCTAGCTGCATTATCTCGGTCTCATTAAACGATGTCTTCTGTCCCCTGTATTTCCTGTAAAGGGGTTATTAGATTTAGAAGGCTGATCAGAATCTGGTTTGGGTTTTTCTGCTTTGTTTTTGGCAAAACTCCTTCAAAAGGTGATGTCAGGGGTCACAGTGTAGCTGCTTCTCTCTTTTCTGGGTGATATGAGCAGCTGTTGACCGTCATGACCTAGATCCATTTTCATTTAAGGGCTGCAGAAAGGTGATGTTCCAACTCCATCATCCTTTCTTCATTTATTGGCTGGAATGCTTTCTAACCAGAAACTTCTCTCATCAACTGGTCGTTACCCTGAAGTGCAGTCTGTACAGGAAAGGCAGAATGAATGCTTTAACTTTATTTTTCCACTTTTCAAAACAACGACCCCATCACCAAGTTGTCTCCAGAGGATCTGTATGAATATAACGAGCTAGCTTCCTCTCTCGCTCCCTGTCATCTTGGCAGCTGCACTCAGTTGGAGGCATCCCACACCTAAGGCTGCAAAGAAGATGAAAAAGTCGCTAGAGTTGATCAACTCTAGGCTCCGGTCGCTCCAGTTGATCAACTCTAGGCTTCGTTATGAAAAGTGGAAAGTGTGTGCTGGGGTACAAGCAGACTCTGAAAATGATCAGACAAGGCAAAGTGAAACTGGTCGTCCTCGATAAACTCTGCCCAGCCTTGAGGGAATCTGAAATCGAGTATTATGCTACAATGGCCAAAACTAGTGTCTGTCACTGGCACTCAGTCGCTCAGTTGTATCCAGCTCTTTGCGACTCCATGGACTGTCACCGACCAGGCTCCTCTGTCCTTGGAATCTTCCAGGCAATATTTTGGATTGGGTTGCCATTTCCTACTCCAGGGGATCTTCCTGACCCAGGGATCAGACCTGCATCTCTTATGTCTCCAGCACTGGCAGACAGATTCTTTACCACTAGTGTCTATCACTATGGTGGCAAAAATAACCTTGAATTGGGCACAGCGTGTTGAGAATACTGCAGAGCCAGATACTCTGGCTTCCTGAGCCAGGTGACTCTGATATCATTAGAAGCATACCAGGACAGACTGGTGAAAAGCAGATCACGCACAATTTTTCTTTAATAAAACTAGCCAGAGCTTATTTTTTACAAAAAAAGAATATTATGAACTCATGCATTTACATATTGGAGGTGTTTTAATCTACTGCAGTTACTAGTTTTACTGGGGCTTAGATTATCTCTCCTCTCCCAAGTGACCCTCTTTTGATACAGCCTTGGGTATCTTTAAGAGCTCTTTCTCCCAGGCTTATCTTGGACATTTCCTTCCCTAAAGCTGGAATCAGCCATTTTTCCAAGGATTTCTCATTGCTTCATTAGAACAACTGATTTAGTGACTTCAGTCTGGGTGCTCAGAAGGCTCATTGCTACAAGGATTGATCCTTGTTTTTTTTTTTTCAATAGACAGAACAAAAATACTAGGAAATAAGTTTTTTTTAAAGCACTGTAACATTTCTAAAATTAGAGAAAGCTGGCAGATTTTGTCTGGAGAAGATAACATGGAAACTCCACTGAGCAGAAGCATCTGATCAAGTCTTTTTTTTCTTTCCCATTGCTTAGTAATGAGTTTGACTCATCACTGTCTCTTGGAAAGAAAGATTCACTCTGTCTACTGCCAAAATTGATTAAAGCCCCAAACCTGGTGCATTAAGATATTTAAAAATATGTCAAAATCATCCATCACCACAGAGGGTTATATGCACTTACTTTTGAGTGGTGGAGGGGGGCTTCCCTGATGGCTCAGCAGTAAAGAATCTGCCTTCCAAGCAGGAGTCGGGGGTCCGATCCCTGAGTAAGAAAGATCCCTGGAGAAGGAAGTGGCGACCCACTCCAGTATTCTTGCCTAGGAAATCCCACGGATGGGGGAGCCTGGCGGGCTATAGTCCGTGGGGTCGCAAAAGATTCGGACACTCCTTAACAACAAACGACAACCACAAATTCTGAGTGGGAGACCGGAATTCAAGTTTTCCAAGGAAAATGACTCTTGTCCATGTGCGTTCCATACAGTTTGTCCCTGTTTATGCAAGTCGGTCTTGGTGCTTCACAGCTGACCTGGGCCTCGGAGAGTGGACCCAGAAGGGAGAGGGACCTCCCGGCCCCCAGCTCTGGTCTGGAAAGAAGTGGGGTAGGAGACACTGCTTCCCTGTGGTTACAGCTGGAGACAGTGAACTGGGAAATGTTTCTGGTTGGTTTGTTTCCTCTTGCAGCTCTGTCCTTGGCAGTCCAGGCTGCTATGGCAGAATACCACAGACTCGGTGGCTTAAACAGCAGATACGTATTCCTCGCAGCTCTGAAGGCTGGAAGTCTGAGATCAGGGTGCCAGCATGCTCAGGCTCCTGATGAGGGCCCTCTCCTTGGCTCCAGGACAGCCACTTTCTTGTGTCCTCATGTGGCAGAGAGCAGAGGGAGAGTGAAACCATGTTTTCTGCTGTCTCTTATTATAACGGCACTAATTCCATTCAGAGGGGCTCCACCCTCATGACCTAATCACCTCCCAAAGCCCCCACCTCCTAACGCCATCACACTGAAGGGGATTAGGATTTCAACATAAGAATTTTCAGGGGACACAAACATCAATCCATAACTAACACTGGTAAGTATTAAGGAATATACAGTACAAGGGCTGTTTGGACAATCCAGATTAGGTGAGGCTGTATAGTGGTAGGAGGTCTGTTTTAAATAGTGTTATTGTGCTGTTTTGTGTGTGTGTGTGTGCAGTTGATTCCTGTTGTTCATGGTGCCTGCATGCGTGCGTGCTAAGTCGCTCATCCAGTTCCAGCTCTCAGCAACCCCTTGGACTGTAGCCCACCAGTTCCTCTGTCCATGGAATTCTGCAGGCGAGAATACCGGAGTGGGTTGCTATCCCTTCTCTAAGGGATCTTCCAACCCAGGGATTGAACCCAGGTCTCCCCTCTGAAGACAGATTCTTTTACCACCTGAGCCAATGGGGAAGTCCTTATTCATGATAGTTAGTTAAGTTCTATAAAGTCAGCACAAACACTGAGTTAGGAAATACTGCCCCTGGGTGCGTAAATATGACCGAGATTTGTGCCTGGTTTTTGTGTAACCTTATTTAAGAAATATTTTGATTCATAACAATGTCCCAATAAACAACACTGAACAAATTTTCTCTAACATATGGATTTTCTCTGGAAGACATATCACTGCCTTCTCCAGAACGCTCGGCAACAGTTCAGCCCTAGGCTAGGGGGCCACTTTACTGAAGGAGCTCACCAACAAAAAACACAAAAATAAGGCACTAGACAGACCCCAGGAAGGACTCTGATTTCCAGTGAGAGCTGAAACTGGAAGGCAGCACCACCTCCTCTGCCCTCTGCTGGGAACGCACCTGTCGGCTGGTGCCTCAAAGTTTTCACTGTTCTGCGTGCTTCTGACGGAGAAGGCAATGGCACCCCACTCCAGTACTCTTGCCTAGAAAATCCCATGGACGGAGGAACCTGGTGGGCTGCAGTCCATGGGGTCGCAAAGAGTCGGACACGACTGAGCGACTTCACTTTCACTTTTCACTTTCATGCATTGGAGAAGGAAATGGCAACCCACTCCAGTGTTCTTGCGTGGAGAATCCCAGGGATGGGGGAGCCTGGTGGGCTGCCGTCTATGGGGTCGCACAGAGTCGGACACGACTGAAGCGACTTAGCAGCAGCAGCAGCAGTGTGCTTCTGAGAATAACTGCAAAAGCGCCAGGAGTGTTGATTTGGAGGATACGATTAGATTTTAAGGAGAAGGTGAAATCACAAGTATGAACCAGCGAATAACGAGGATGAGCTGAGCATGTGAGCATTTACCTCTGTTGCACAAACCCTGGAAAGGGCTAGGAGGTTTGAGATAAGCAGAGAGCACTCTGCTCTGTGTTGTAAGAAAAGAGAGGACAAACGCCTTATCCTGAATTTGGGGGAGAGATTAGTTTCCACGTATGTCGCCAGGCCCAGCCTCTGTACTTCTCCCACTTATCTGCTCACACAGTGAGGCAGGTCTGTTTCCAAGGCGGCCCTCCAGGATCCCAGATGAACCCCATCTCCAGAAACCCTATGGGTTTAGATCCCATTAGCCCTGGTGTTAAGAATGCGTCTTACATTAGTTTACTAGAAATCAAGGAGCTGTGAAGTCCAGTTTTGCATGAGTCAAAATCGCCAGTGCTTAGCAACTACCCGGGCTTTAATCTTCCTACTACCATGAAGATTGACTTCTCAAAACGCACAGGTGTCCTAATTATTGACAGAGATAAACCAAAAACG
>NW_011494921.1:1487520-1489493 GCF_000754665.1 Bison bison bison | reverse complement strand
GGCGCGGGGGCGCGGGAGGAGACGAGGGTCCCTGGGGGCCGAGCGCGGGGTGCGCGCCCGCAGGACGCGTGAGAGCTCGGCGCCCATCCCCAGGCTCCTCCTCCTGCGAAAGCTTCCCACCCCCATTTAGGGGGAAACCGGATCAGGCAGGGGTCCCCAAACGTTTTGCAGGGGCAGGGGTCCCCAAACTTATGTGCCCACTTAGAAGAATTTTGCAAAGCCATGTGCCTCCAGCCAAAATTTTAAATCGACATCTAAGCATTTTTATTACAAATTTCAAGAGTTGCTAAGGATTTGGTTTCCAGGGAATGAGTACGTAACACTTTCTAAAGTTTTCAGTGGGTTCTGAACTCCGTAGCAGTTGGATACCCATCATCATCCATGTAAAAAGGTGGCTATCAGAGGCCTTCCCTGGAGGTGCGGTGGTTAAGACTCCACGCTCCAGAGCAAGGGACGTGGGTTTGACCCCTGGTCGGGGAATTAAGGTCCAGCATGTCCCAAGGTGTGGCCAAAAATTAAAAAAAAAAAAAAAGAAAGTTGCCCTGATCGTCTCTAACTGTTGGAAACTCTATGTGGCTCTTTTCTCTCCTTTGATTTGTATCCATTTCACCTTCCCCACAGAGTTTCATAGTAATATATTTTTAGGTTCAGAGGGTTTTTACTAATTACCTTTTCATACTCTTTCACATTTTAAAAACGAACCCATGTGAAATTTTAATTTTCTTTTCTTTTTGGTTGCACCAGGCACCTTGCAGGATCTTGGTTCCCCCACCAGGAACGAACCCCCATCCTTAACCTGCTCCACCCCTGGCCCAGAGTTCCAACCAATCTCTAGACTGCCAGGGAATGCCATGAAATTTTAATTTAAAAAAATTTCTTGTGACTCAAGCTTTTAAGGTTAAAAACATTTCTTCTGGACTGATTTGTTCTACAGTGAGTATTACACAGTTGGTCCAAAAGATGAATGACTATATTTTGCTGTACTGTAGTTATAAGAGTAAAGCCTGAGGTTGGGAGAATTAAACATTATTCATTTCATTTCATATTGAGGAAAATCTGCATCACAGAGTCTGACTAAGTCAGCCCTTATTATCAGATTATCAGTGAAACCAGACAGGCTTTCTCTCGGGAAAAGTCGGACTTGATTTTCTGTTTACTAAAGCAAATCTCATGACAGCCTACTCCCTTGTGAATCCTGGTTCTCAGATACAGACCCGGGGTCTGTCTGTCTTTCTTCTAAGTCCCAGGGCCTTTCATATAGTTGGTTAAACTGCATGAAAGAAGGTGCTGGTCCCTTTCTGCTTTGTTTTCTTTTCATTTCTGGTCCGTGTCTCCTCTGCTTTGCCCCTTTGGGAACGCAGTAGCTGAAGGGTAGAGAGGGTGACGCGAAAATCTCACCCCTGCAGGACAACGCATGTGACCTCAGAACAGGTCAGCCTGATGCCAGCTGCCCCTTTTCTGTTGTTACGCCCTTGCCCTTCGTGGATGTCAGTCGCTCAGTCGTGTCCAACTCTCTATGACCCCGTGCACTGTAGCTGGCCAGGCTCCTCTGTCCATGGAATTCTCTAGGCAAGAATACTGGAGTGAGTAGTCATTCGCTTCTCCAGGGAATCTTCCTGACCCAGGGATCGAACTGGGATCGCCTGCATTGCCCTCAGTTTCTTTGTTTGAGCCGTGGGCGGAAGCCCTAATAGATGGACAGGGAGAGACAGAGCTATCCTGAGGTGCTCTGAACAAAGGAGCTTTCTGTCACCGATCCTTTGACTTGTTGCTTTGTTTGGCATCTCAGAGTTTGGCTCTATGGTAGGATTTGGAGTAGGTATGAAGTGTGCCTTCTTTTGTAGGTGGGAGTAGTGTGCTTGTGAAAGAGAAAAACAAGGAGAAAGTGCAGATGCCCCAGCGGGCCAGAGCAGACATGAGAGCATGTATGGAAGTCAGCGCCTTTCAAGCCCTTTGTGCCTTGCAGCCCCTTA
>NW_011494921.1:1477582-1487420 GCF_000754665.1 Bison bison bison | reverse complement strand
TTAAGGGTTACTCTTCTAGGGTGTGATTATCATTTTAAAAGCTGTTTGAATTCATCTGAGTGACTAGTAGTTAACTGTACCTTTGCTGATATCGTTTCAAGGCAAACCTTATTGCTAGAGTAAGGAATGAGTCCGCTACTTATTGGGGCTTCCCCGGGGGCTCACACGGTGAGAATATGCCTGCAACGCAGGAGATCCAGGTTTGATCCCTGGGTCGCGAAGATCCCCTGGAGGAGGGCTTGGCAACCCACTCCACTACTCTTGCCTAGAGAATCCCACGGACAGAGGAGCCTGGCGGGCCACAGTCCATGGGGTCTCAAAGTCAGAGACGACTGAAATGACTTGGCACGCACGCACACCTGCTGTGTACTGAGCAACTGCAAAAACCAAGAGTGTACTTCCCACTTGACTTTGGACAGAGAAAATGTAATTCCTTATTTTTGCGTTTTATTCATGAAGATAAACCGCAGAAGTGCTACTAATTTCAAGAGTAATTTGTGGTTTTGGCACAAGACAATTGTTTATTATGACAGCACATGGTAGCCAATGTCCTTCTTTATTGGAATTACCAAAGGGTCATCGTGTGCCAGTTGCAGTAAAAGGAACAGACAGAGGAAATCTGAGACGTTTCCTAGTTTGATAATATGGTTTATGAGGAATATGAGAGAGGCGACGACAGCTTACCAACCAGGATTAACTCCTGCCTTGAGTGCTGCGGCCTAAGGCGGGGTCCAAAGTCCACCCCCAACTCGTGCCTTTCTAAATAGGGTTTTATTGGAACACAGCCGTGTGTCTTTATACTTGTCTATGACAGCTTTCATGCTGCAAGTAATTTGCGTAGACCAGAGAGCCTCAAAAGCTTACGATAATTATCATATGGCCCTTTATAGAAAACAGCCGTTACTGCCAGCCCTTGGTTTAAGAGAAGGACACCCATGGTGTAGCGTGGGTTTTGTTTTTGAACTTTGTCAATACTCTGATACTTAGACAGGTAAGATTACTGATCAGAAGGTGTCAGGGCAAGAAATTTCCTTTCAGAGTGGTTAATGGGCTACCGTTCTCTGTACTGACGCCTGGCAAGGGAGACAGGAGAGAATGGACTTGGTTGAAAGGAGACAGGCAGCAGCTCCCTGGCCGGGAAACGAAGGATGGGCGCCTGGGACAGCAGCTCTGACGGCAGAGGCCGTGGACTGAGAGCCGGGCTGGAGTCAGGCCTGGCCTCCGCGGCCTGCCCCTGGACATGCTTCTGTCTCGTACTTCGGGGTCTCGGGCCCCCTGAAGCCGGGGGGCCTCCGCCAGCAGCCGCGGGGGCGGCTGGGGCGGGGGTGGAGCCTGGGGGCCCCTCCTGGCCGATCTCTAAGTGTCCTCGTCTGTCCCGTGTTCTCTTGTCCGTTGGTTTTTCTGACAGTGCAGCTCAACAAGGACACGGTGTGTGAGCCCTGCCCCTCAGGCTACTTCTCCGACACCGTTTCCGCCACAGAGACGTGCAGACCCTGGACCAAGTAAGTGGCGACAAGGGAATCGAGAGCTGCTTGATGTGGAAGAACTCCACCTCCGCTGTGTCTGTTGTGAAAACAGAGTGATGCAATTTGGGGAGGCTTCCTCTGGAAGCCAGTTTCGCAACAGACACAGTCTGTTAGCTGGCGTGAGGGAGAGAAACGCCTGCAGCCAGTCCCCCCGGATGGGTGGCAGGAGCCGGGTATCACTGCAGATTCAGTCTGACTGAAGCTTGATTTGTAGCTGCAGCTGCTTTCCCCCTTCTCTAACTTTATTTAGTTGCTTATGATGCTTAGTATCACTCACCAGTCTCTGTTTTCGCAGCTTCCCAGCATCCCTGGTTTATTTGTGCAAAGATGTGTGTGTGTGTGTGTGTGTGTGTGTGTGTGTGTGCATTGTATATGTGCATATAGAAGCCTCCTGCTTAAATAAATGTTTACACACTTGGGTTTTTTCCCACATAATATATCCTGAAGAAAACTCGCTCCACACTAATTGACTTACATCTGTGTGGCTTTTTCTAACCACCTGGTGCCGCCATAGAGATGCACCAGAATCCATTTAACAAGTTCCCTTGTTCAGTTGCTCCTTCATGTCAGACTTTGCAACCCCATGGACTGCAGCACGTCAGGCTTCACTGTCTCCTGGAGTTTGCTCAGATTTATATCCATTGAGTTGATGATGCCATCCGACCATCTCGTCCTCTGTCGTCCCCTTCTCCTCCCTTCAATCTTTCCCAGCATCAGGGTCTTTTCCAATGAGTCAGTTCTTTGCATCAGGTGGCCAAAGTACTGGAGCTTCAGCTTCAGCATCAGTCCTTTCAATGAATATTCAGGGTTGATTTCCTTTAGAATTGACTGATATGATCTCCTTGCAGTCCAAGGGACTCTGGAGTCTTTTCCAGCACCACAGTTTGAAAGCATAATTCTTCAGCCCTCAGCTTTCTTTATGGTCCAACTCTCACAAGCTCCCTGCTGCTGCTGCCGCTAAGTCGCTTCAGTCATGTCCGACTCTGTGCGACTCCATAGACAGCAGCCCACCAGGCTCCCCCGTCCCTGGGATTCTCCAGGCAAGAACACTGGGGTGGGCTGCCATTTCCTTCTCCAGTGCATGAAAGTGAAAAGTGAAAGTGAAGTCGCTCAGTCGTGTCCGACTCTTAGCAACCCCATGGACTGCAGCCTACAAGGCTCCTCCGTCCATAGGATTTTCCAGGCAAGAACATTGGAGTGGGTTGCCATTGCCTCCTCCACACAACCTCCCTATTGATAGTCATTTAAGTGATTTCCAGTTTTTTCCAGTGATAAATAAATCTATAATGTATCATCTCGCCTGTATACTGTCTCACACTTATATGAGCAAAGTCGTAGTGAAATTCCTGGATCCTTTCACTGCATGCCTATTGTTGAATACTCATAATCGATGTCATGATTCTTTCACTTCCAAATAAGTTGATTCTCATTAAATATTCACTGTCTGATCCACCTATCCAGGTTTTATTTTCAAAAAGATTTTCTATGTTTACAACTTCAAAGGGTATTCATCTGTAGTTTACCACTTAGCCATGGTAATTGGATTCGGAACCTTCTTTACTAAGCACACCAGTCTGCTCTCTTGGACCGCACTCTAAGAGTAGATATTAGCAGTGGCAGTACTCACTTCCGCTTGTCTCTCTGTCCACCTTAGTGTGTGTGGACAGGCACTGGGGGTGCAAATGTCCAGGAAGACCTTGGTTCCTCTCCTGAGTGAGCTTGTAGTCTAATGGGGTAGAATCTTTTATAGCTGTTTTTTTTTTTTTTTTAAATAAGGATATGAAACCAAAGGACTTACGTACCTTTCCCTTCACAGCTGTACCATTCTTGGAGGGACAGAAGTGCGTCACGGAACCGATAAATTAGATGTGGTTTGTAGTCCTCTCCCATCTGCAAATCCATCAAATGGTATGTTTAATAGAAAAGGTTGGTTGGGTAGGTGTGCCCCAGTCTAATCAGCTCTTGTAGATTTCTCTCAATTACATGCTGTATCCAGAGGCAACCATCTCCCCCTTTTCATCTCATCCTATCCATGGTCCCTGGAAGAGGGCATAGCAACCCATTCCAGTATCCTTGCCTGGAAATTCACATGGACAGAGGAGCCTGGCGGGCTACAGTCCGTGGAGTTGCAAAGAGTCAGACACGACTGAGCAATTTCGCTATCTGTGGTCAGCTCAGTATTTCATTTTATCAGTGTTGTAATTCCAGATAGGTTGTTTAGTTGATGATTTTCTACTGTGGAATGGATAACCAGTATTTTATTCATATATGCTCCCCCAAAAAGAAAGAAAACTGAGGTGCAAATATAAATTAAAATGCCCAAATATGGTAAGGTAGTGGTTATCACAGCAGGATATCTATGGGAGATTTTGGTCACCAACCAGAGTCAGCAACTTGGCTAGAATACAATTACCATTATTTCTGGAACATCTGGAGGATCCAATAAACCTCAACGACAGTTTCAGTGACTGACAGGAAGCGGGCAGTTAGTGTGGAAGCTGCTTGCCCGGGTGAGTGAGATGCTGTGGAGGTGGGTCCAGGTGTCTCGGCACAGGAGGAGCTTCCTAAGCAGGCAGGAGCACCGTGGCCGCAGAGCTCTGTCGGTGGACACGGCTCAGAAAAGAAGGCTGCAGCTTGGACAGTTTGCAAACAGGAGGGCGTCAAAGGCTCCGGTAAGAAAGTACATAGAGCAGCATTTTAAAAAGACCATTCTGAAGAGAACGTTAAAGATAACCAAGAGAGTTAAAACCTGTCTTAAAAAAGACAGAAGGAAAAGGAAGGCCAGACTCCCAGAACCAGGCCGTGTAAAACAAGAGTTACAAGTCATCAGGCGGGATGAACAAAACGGTTGAGTCCAACTGTGTTGTAGACGAAGGACCCGAAACGCTTTGCAGGGTGGCTGTGGTTCCATTCTCATGACCAGCAAAACCCCGGTACCATGTTGTTATTTGGAAGGAGCTATGATAAGGGGCTTCTTTTTGCCTCCGGAGCCCATCCACCTGGGGAGAGTGAAGTGTTCTGTAGGCAAGCAAAGATGGAGCCGGATGGTGCGGTGAAGCCGATTAGGGTTGTTCTAAAGTGCAAGCATTTAAAGCTGGTCCTGGGCTGGCCTCTCTCTGAGCAAAGGCAGTCAGCAGGCTTGGGCTGCATTGCTGATTTCACCCTTTCAAATGGGAGCTCTCCTCGACAAACCTACAGTGCGCGTTGGGTCCCTTCCTGCTTCTTTTATTCCATTCCAACAGCCTTGATTCCAGGATTTAATTGAAAGGCTTATGCTTTTGAGAAAGAGTAAAAATGAACAATAGTTAATGCTGTTTTTCTCATTTTCTCCCAACACAGAACCGCAGGTTTACTTGCCCAGTTTAATTATTCTGCTGCTCTTCATGTCTGTGGCGTTAGTAGCTGCCGTCATCTTCGGTGTTTACTACAGGAAAAAAGGGAAAGCACTAACAGGTACCGTGTCGTGGTGGGTTTTGAACATGAGTCTTAAACTGATGCATTTCTAGGTGTGTGCTTTGAAGATACATATATTGCCCTCTGACTGCCTCTTTTGATCTGTTTACACTAAAGTGAAACATGCTTTATATCTAATTCATTGTTCTCTAGCAAAACAAACAAAAATCCATTGTTCTTGTTTATGAATAAGAAATATATTTATTTATCCTAGGTGCAGGAAACTGATAAATATTGTAAAGATTATGCATATCAGATATACAGGGGTTGCATGTAACCTAGAATACATTTTAAATTACATAATTCATTAAAACAAAAACAATATGTTCAGGTAAATGGCAGATGGAAAGTTTTGACTCGGGGGTTACCTTGATAGGTGAATTTAAAATTCTGAAAATAAGTTGTCTTATATTCAGTAAGATGCAGTTGCTCATTCTTAGATGAATGATCAAATGTCATCTTGTTTATTGGGAATAGTTTTCCACCAACAAATTGTTTGATAGTATCTTTTAACATCACATCCTGTTTGACTTTTATACTCCAAAGCTAAAACAGTATAATTTTTACGAAAGGGTTCAAGACATCACTAGGTTCCCTAAACCCAGTGCCCCTGATTTGTTTAACTTTTTGTTTTATGCTGGAGGACAGCCGATTGACAGTGCTGTGATAATTACCGGTGGGCAGCAAAGGGGCTCCGCCATACGCGTTCATGTAACATGTCGTCTTTTGAAGCACCTGCCGTCTCACCGTCCTTCCCCGTTTTCAGCTGCTTGCTTATTTATCGCATCCGCCTTTGCTGTGGTTCCATCAGTTCTCCCACAGTCACATCCATGGACTTCACAAAACCCTGCATATCTTCCTATTTCCATTACCATTCCAATACCTAATGTAACCCTGGGCGATCAAAAGACTAACAGAAGAGGGAAGATGGTGATTGAAGATGCCAAGCGTTAAGCAGAGAGTGAAGGGGAAAAGTTGGACTTCCCTTTTTTAAAAGTCTCTTCGCTGTTGGATATTGTTACTCAATGCAGCTTCACCTCCCCAGCACTGGAGGTGGCGATGTGAACAATGCATGTTCAGAGGTGCTGATGGATTGCCGGCTCATCCAGTCATGTTGTCATGAGATGAACAGACTTCTGGTGTTTTATTCTTTAGTTTTGTCTCTGTCGTCATCTCTTCTGGCCATTATCTTATGAGTGCCAAGGGCAGTGGGCCTGCCAGTCAGTGAGTCAGGATGTGTGACGGTCTGCTTCCTCTTCATCTCTCATTTACTACGCGTTTGTTGGTCACCAGGGGCTGGACAGGCCCTGGGGTGTAATACCAAGCAACGAAACAGAGCCTGTGTCCTTATGGACGAGGCTCCTCGGTGGGCAAGGCAGGCGTTTTGCCCAGAGTGAGGCTGAGTGTGGAAAGGGCGGTACAGAGCCTCAGGTGACAGAGTTGTTTGTCCAGCTTTGTGGTCAGCCAGGGCCTCCCAGGGGAGCTAAGATCTGAAAGACAGGTTGGATTGCACTAGCCCAAGGGGAAACGAGAATTGCATCTTTGGAGGGAGCAGTGCGAGCTGGGGGGATTGGAAAGTTAGTGCAGCCGGAGCAGAGAGTGAGAACCTGGGTGAAATGAACCTGGAAAGGGAGGCGTGTCCTGGTGGCACAGCCTTGCAGGTGCGAAGGAGCGTGCTCCCATCCTGAGCAGAGGGAAGGAACCAGTCCTGTGGGTTAGTACTTGGGTATTTGACTAATTAAAACAAATTTAGGGGTACAGTAGGCGTGGATGCAGACCCACCAGTAAGGAGGGCTTTTGCAATCCTCCAAGAGAGAGATTATCATAGGAGTTAACAGTAATCACTGCAGATGGTGACTGCAGTCATGAAATTAAAAGACACTTACTCCTTGGAAGGAAAGTTATGACCAACCTAGATAGCATATTCAGAAGCAGAGACATTACTTTGCCAACAAAGGTCCGTCTAGTCAAGGCTATGGTTTTCCTGTGGTCATGTATGGATGTGAGAGTTGGACTATAAAGAAAGCTGAGCGCCCAAGAACTGATGGTTTTGAACTGTGGTGTTGGAGAAGACTCTTGAGAGTCCCTTGGACTGCAAGGAGATTCAACCAGTCCATCCTAAGGGAGATCAGTCGTGGGTGTTCATTGGAAGGACTGATGTTGAAGCTGAAACTCCAATACTTTGGCCACCTGATTTGAAGAGCTGACTCATTGGAAAAGACCCCGACCATGGGAAAGATTGAAGGTGGGAGGAGAAGGGGACGACAGAGGATGGGATGGTGGGATGGCATCACCGACTCAATGGACATGAGTTTGAGTAAACTGTGGGAGTTGGTGATGGGCAGGGAGGCCTGGCGTGCTGCAATCTATGGGGTTGCAAAGAGTTGGACACCTTCAGTTGGAAACGACTGAACTGAACTGAAAACTGAACGAACTTTTTGGCCAACCCAATGTTCGGCTTTACATAGATCAAAAAGTTCCTTTTTGATAAGAGGAGGAAGATGCCTTCATAGTCTTTAAATTGATTCAGTGTTTTCACTCTCAGGATCTTTTACTCACAGATTTGCAGATGATTGTGTTTAAAGATAGTATTGAACTGACATAGAAGTCAATAATACTGAATTAGAAATAGGGAATAATAATATGAAGCCCTTATCTTTACTTTGTTTTTTTCTAGCTAATTTGTGGCACTGGGTCAATGAGGCTTGTGGCCGCCTAAATGGAAATAAGGTAAATTTAGAAATCTAAAGTGCCTCCTTTAAGTACTGTTAAAAATTTGGGGAAATTCCCTGGTGGCCAGTGGTTGGGACTCTGAGCTTCCACTGCAGGAAGCTTGGGTTCGATCCCTGGTTGGGGAATTAAGAGCCTACCCATGGAGTGCGTAGGTTGCTATCGCTATTATTAATCAAATATTGAGCCAAATTGTGAATGAGTAAGGGGGTGGGACCTCACTTCCCAGGACTGATCCCAATGCTAAATGCTGTTTTCTTTGCCTTTCATTCTGTTTAGGTCATCTCTGTGCCCTTGTATTATTTACATTATTATTTCAGTACCAACCTCGACTGCCCAGGACAGACCCCTAGGAGAGAAGAGCGGTCACATTCCTTCCCTTTGTAGTTATTTTGGTGGCTTTTAATTTGGATATGACTTCAACATTGTCGGGGAGCAGTGAGAGTAGTATAAAAAACTTCCACGTGCCCTCTACTCAGATCCAGCAGCTGTTTATGTTTTCACAAAGCTTTATTATTTGCTCTCCATATGTGTGTCTGGGCTTCCCAGGCGATGCTGGTGGTAAAGACCCTGCCTGCCAGTGCAGGAGGCTTAGGAGATGCAGGTTGGATCCCTGGGTCAGGAAGATCCCCTGGAGGAGGGCATGGCAACCCACTGCAGTATTCTTGCCTGGAGAATCCCATGGACAGAGGAGCCTGGCGGGCCACAGTCCACGGGGTCACAGAGAGTCAGAGACGACTGAGCGACTGAGCACAGCAGCGTGTGTCTATGCATATGTATATTTCTTCCTCTGGAATCTTCTCAGAGGGGCAGACACCATGCTCCTCCATCCTTAAATACTCCCATGAGAGTTTCATCGGAACAAGGACATTCTCTTATGTAATCATAGTACATTTATCGCAATCAAAAAACTTAGTAGTGGTACAATACTATTATAGAGTGTACATTTGATCTTAAGATTTCAGTAATTATCCCAGGATATCCTTTTTAGATCCAGTTTCTTAGGTATTTTGTTGTGTTAGTCGCTTAGTCATGTTTGACTCTTTTCCACGCCACGGACTGTAACCAGCCAGGTTTCTCTGTCCATGGAATTCTCCAGGCAAGAGTACTGGAGTGGGTTGCCATTCCCTTCTCCAGGGGATCTTCCCAAACTCGGGGCTCCTGCGTTGCTGGTGGTTCTTCACTGCCTGAGCCACCACCCGGAGTTCACACTGATTTCTGTAATTCTGGTCCCAGCACTACAGGCGTCATTGCAGTCTTTCCTTATCTGTGCTCGAATCTTCCCTTCTCCCGTAGCAGGAAACCCCGTTATTCTCAATATATTTACTCATTTACTCAATTCCAGAATACACAGGCAGTAGTTTCAGAATTACTAAGCCATACCACAGCAAAAAGCAAAGCTACTAACTAGAATTCAATATTTGTTTATGAGTTTTTTTTTAAAATTGAGATTGAGAGCATAGGTGAGATCCAGTGTTCTGAAATTACTTGGGTTAGCTCCCTCCCTTGCTTGGATGTAAACGCGCTGCCCCCTTGGAAATGCAGATTCATCTGTTTCTGGTTGGGCTCTATTTGAGGGTTCCCCCCACCCCCTAATCCTCAATACCCCAAATACAGCGCAGCAGTGAGCATTCCATCTATACTTGTTATGGTGGAAATGATTACCATAAACACCGTTTTCAGCCGCGTTTAGCAGAACCACGTTCTAACGCTGGTATTAACGCTCTGCCTTCTGAATTTAAATCAGCAGGAGTCCGCAGGCAACAGTTTCAGCTGCACTCACGTGGAGGCCGCCAGCGCCCGCGAAGTCTGTGAGGGTGTCTTCCTGCTGACGCTGGAACAGAAGGTGTTTTCTGAAGACACGTGCCATCCGGAGGTGGGGGGCGCGTGCGCAGCGGCCTGTCCCCTCCGGGGAGACGCCGAGATGCTCTCCTTGGTCAGCGAGATCGATGGGGATCCCTGCAGGCCAGTGCCCACGGAGGACGAATACACGGACAGGTCCCCCCGGACCGCAGACTCCGTGGTGGTCCTCACCCCGCCTGGAGGCCGGTCGCCCTTCCCCGAGCCCCTGGAGGTGGGCGAGAACGACAGCTTCAGCCAGTGCTTCACGGGGACGGACAGCCTGGAGG